>NC_092382.1:92353434-92504013 GCF_030028105.1 Mobula birostris
TTTCCTGTGGTGGGTGGTGGGTGGTGGATGGAGGGGTCTCTCTCTCTCTCCTTCCCCCCCCCCCCAGTTTTCTGCCGATTCTCAAATCGGTGAATCTCGGAATAAAAAGTGATGCAGCAGACTGTAACATCATCACAGTGACTGTCAGTCTCCCCTTTCACTGTGAAATGGTGACATCTCTCCGATCCTTGTTAGTGAGAACGCGCGCCTGTGGCTGTCGAACTGTTAGGTAAACAACAGTTTTTGTTGACTGCAGATCGTGGTCTCTCTTTGGCTGTTTTGCTGTTGCTTGGTGGGTGGGGGGGGCTGATGTTTTTTTGCTGAAATGGGTGGGGGTGGAGGGGGTGTTGATTTGTGATGCTTGCTGCCGTTTGGTGTGGGAGGGGAGAGGGGGGCTTTCGGGTTTTAAAGTTTTTCTGTCGGTCATTCTTTTGGGGTTCTTCTATAATTCATGAACACAACCTCACTATTCCTTTTTTTTGTACTATTTATTTATTTTATTTTTGTTTGGAACGTACAGGAATATTTTTTGTCTTGCACTGTACTGCTGCCAAAAAACAACAAATTTCACAAGATACGTTAGTGATAATAAACCTGATTCTGATTCTGAATCTCTTACCACTGACCATAAATCTATAACATCCTCCTCACATTTCACACTGCCACCCAGCTTTGTGTCATCAGCAAATTTACTAATGTTACTTTTAATTCCCTCATCTAAATCATTAATATATATTGTAAACAGCTGCGGTCCCAGCACTGAACCCTGCGGTACCCCAATGGTCACCGCCTGCCATTCCGAAAGGGCCCGTTAATCGCTACTCTTTCTTTTCTGTCAGCCAGCCAATTTTCAATCCATGTCAGTACTCTGCTCCCAATACCATGTGCCCTAATTTTGCCCACTAATCTCCTATGTGGGACTTTATCAAAGGCTTTCTGAAAGTCCAGGTACACTACGTCCACTGGCTCTCCCTTGTCCATTTTCATAGTTACATCCTCAAAAAATTCCAGAAGATTAGTCAAGCACGATTTCCCCTTCGTAAATCCATGCTGACTCAGACTGATCCTGTTATTGCTATCCAAATGTGTCGTAATTTCATCTTTTATAATTGACTCCAGCATCTTTCCCACCACCGACGTCAGGCTAACCGGTCTATAATTCCCTGTTTTCTTTCTTCCTCCCTTCTTGAAGAGAGGGACAACATTAGCCACCCTCCAATCCACAGGAACTGATCCTGAATCTATAGAACATTGGAAAATGATTACCAATGTGTCCACGATTTCTCGAGCCACCTCCTTTAGTACCCTGGGATGCAGACCATCAGGTCCGGGGGACTTATCAGCCTTCAGACCCAATAGTCTATCCAACACCATTTCCTGCCTAATATCAATTTCCTTCAGTTCATCCATTACCCTAGGTCCTTTGGCCACTATTATATCTGGGAGATTGTTTGTGTCTTCCCTAGTGAAGACAGATCCAAAGTACCTATTCAACTTCTCTGCCATTTCCTTGTTCCCCATATTAAGTTCATCCGTTTCTGTCTTCAAGGGTCCAATTCTGGTCTTAACTATTTTTTTTTCTTTTCACATACCTAAAGAAGCTTTTACTATCCTCCTTTATATTCTTGGCTAGTTTACCTTCGTACCTCATTTTTTTCTCCATGCATTGCCTTTTTAGTTGCCTTCCATTGCTCTTTAAAAGTTTCCCAATCCTCCGACTTCCCACTCATCTTTGCTATGTTATACTTCTCTTTTATTTTTATACTGTCCATTACTTCCCTTGTCAGCCACAGCCTCCCCTTCCTCCCCTTAGGACCTTTCTTCCTCTTTGGAAAGAACTGATCCTGCATCTTCCGCATTATTCCCAGAAACACTTGCCATTACTGTTCCATTGGTACCAACAAGTTCCACGACCTCCGGCTGCTCACTCTCCCCTTCAAGAATATTCTGCAACTGTTCAGAGACATCCTGCAACCTAGCACCTGAGAGGCAACACATTATCCTGGATTCTCTTTTGCTGCCCCAGAATCTCCTATCTGTCCCCCTAGCTATCAACTCCCTTATGACTATTGCTCTGCCTGACTACACCCTCTCTTTCCAAGGCTCAGAGCTGACCACGGTGGTTTGGCTGCTGCTGCCTTGCCCAGATAGGTCATCCCCCTCACCAGTATCCAAAGGTGTATACCTGTTACTGAGGAGAATGGCCACAGGGGGACCCTGTACTGACTTCCTTCTCCCTTTACCTCTCTCAGTGTTCACCCATCCACTGTCCGAATTCTGCACCCCGATTGTAACACCTGTTGAAAAGTCATATCTATCAATTGCCCTGCCTCCCAGATATTCCTAAGTTTATTCAACTCCAGCTCCTTGATGTGGACTTTCAGAAGCTGGAGTGGGCTGCATTTCCCACAGGCGTAGTCATCAGGGTGACCATCAGGTTCCATGAATTCCTACATCTGAACGGAGGAGCATTCCACTGCCATATCTGCCATCCTGCCTGCACTGTACAATGGGCAAAAGAAACCAGATATTCTAACCTGTTTCTTTGGCCTCAGCCTCTTCTCGTCGAAGCCTCGAGTCAAAGCCTGATGCTTCTACTCTCACCGCTGGCCTACTCCCAACAATGGCCACCCCACTTGCCCCTTCAGTCCATTTACTTAATTCGCAGTGCTCTGCTCCCAATGTTGAATGGACCTCTGGAATATCCGAATGCCCGCAAAGCTCTCCTTTCACACAAGCTTCACCGGCCTGTGAGTAACCTCTTCGAACCTCTCTGCTCCTGTTGCTGACTGGACCTCTGGAATCCTGGTGTCGTGGGTCCTGAGGCTCCTGTACCTTCTTCCTGATGGCAACAACACGGAGAGAGCATGTCCTGGGGGGTGGAGGTTCCTGATGATGAATGCTGACAACGCTCCATGTCGATATGCTCAATGGTGGGGAGGGTTTTATCCGTGATGGACTGGGCCATCAATTATTTAGAGATACAGCACAGTAACCGGCCCAACGAGCCCCACCACCCATGTGACCAATTAACCTACTAACTCAGACGTCTTTGTAATGTGGGAGGAAACCGACACAGTCACAGGGAGAATGTACAAACTCCTTACAGACAGCGACGGTAACAATTAAACAAATAGTGAAAATATCCTGCCTGAACGTCACTCCAAACCTCACCCACCGGACACTTTCATTTCCTCCACCCCTGAGCACCAGCTCTCAGCCTGGGTCTGTGGTGAAGCCAACACCTACCCTCTCTTTCCCAATCCCCCGTCACTGTCCTCAGGCTGACACAGGATGAATTTTAGGGACTGACCATGGGGAAGAGCATTCCAAATAATGGGTACTTCCACCACGGATACCTGAGCTCGCAGACCATTCTGGGGTGGTGGTCAAACCCAGACCAGGTTCTCCCATTGCTGCTCCCTGGGGTTCCCGAGTTGTGTCCGACTGGGGATCTGTAAAGAGAGACAGGGTGGGTGGGGATGGTAGAGAGATTTAAAAAACACATTGATCAGGATGAAATTAGCCACAGAGAATGAGAGGTACCAGTCTGTGAGAACCCAATAAACATCACGGGTCCAACAGATCAAACCTCTCATCCCCTACATTACCCTCTCCTAAAGCACAGTCCACACCACTCTCCCTAAATTCCCATCTCCTCCCTTCTCAGCCACAGACCACATCCAGCCATTCCCGTCTTCAGTGACATCAGGTCTCTTCTGTTCAGAGTCAGAATCAGGTTTAGTATCACTGTCATATGTTGTGACATTTTGATACTGTCACACAGTCTTAGGGACACTCTTCTGTTTTGTGGACGTCTGCGAAGTACAGGAATTTCAGGTTGTACATTCTCTGATGATAAACAGAACTATTGAAATATATATTATAAATATAATATACAAGAATGAAATATATTACACACACACACACACAGATACATACATACATGGAAGTGGGATGTGTGGTCAACAGCCTGCCCCTGCTTTTCTAATGGTCAATGCTGTTTATTGTTTTATTGTTCTCATGTTAAAATGCTTTTGTGGGATTATGGTGGGAAGTTCCAGTGCATTTACTGTTACATTTTAGCTTGGGTTATACAGTTATTCACTTGTGTATTTGAGGGTCACCCTAACTGTAACTGGGCTGTGTGATAAGTCACCTCGCCATCTGTATCAGACTGGTTGGGTTCACCGTCTGGGTCATGGTGCCTGGTCTGTTCTGTGTTTATAACAATAAAACGGCGGCTGAGTTAAATGAGCCTTCTCGTCTGTCATCATGGGCCAAATGCTCATCACATTGGTGTCGGGGGGGAGGTGGGGGGGATGTGAAATTGACAATGAGATTGAAGAGCTACAACATTGGACAGATCGGATTCAGATCTGGGGAGTAACTCAAGGTACCGTGCAGTAAGCCTGCATTGCATTCTGGGCCTGGCTCCCAAAGGTCTGGAGGAAGCTTCTGGGAAACGAGCATCGTGCCTTCCCAGGGAGCTCGAAGGGTTAAGTGTACCCAGGCTCCATAACCCGGGCGACACGATGGAGGGCATCATTCACCGATATGGACCATGAGCAGGTGAGTGATCCCGTGCTGGCCCGGATGAGGGGATGGCTGATCATATGGACGACACGCGGAGTGGTCAGAGGTCTCCGTCCTGGATCCGGAGACCAAAGCCCTGTTCTCATAGTGGGGGACGCTTGAGGTGCGCGACGGCTTTCTGTCTGACTGTGGCAGTTTTCCAACAGTGACAGACACCCCTTGCAGCCGGTGGTCCCCCGGGGGCTTCGCACCACGGTGCTGCAGTCAGTGCACGGGCTGGTGGAACTGGCCATTTCGGGGTTGCAAAGAGGCTGGTCAGGCTCCATGCAGACTGCTACTGGCCTGAGTAGAGGCAGGACACGGACCTGTTCGTGCTCTGCTCTGACACTTGCATGTCTCAGAAGCGACTGGGCCGCCAGTCCAGGGCGCCAATGAGAAATATGTGGTGGGGGCCACAGTATGGCTCTACGGCCCCTCCCCGCAGAAGGGACCATCCCCCAGGCTGGAAAGTCACTGGAAGAGATACTCAATCACATCTCTGATGTGGTATATCAGGTGCGGCTGCGTGAGCGGCAGAAGGGACTGTCCCCCAGGCTGGAAAGCCACTGGAAGAGATACTCAATCACATCTCTGATGTGGTAAATCGGGTGCGGCTGCGTGAGCAGCAGAAGGGACCGTCCCCCAGGCTGGAAAGCCGCTGGAAGAGGCCGGGAGAGGTACTCAACCACATCTCTGATGTGGTATATCAGGTGCGGCTGCGTGAGCGGCAGAAAGGACCGTCCCCCAGGCTGGAAAGCCACTGGAAGAGGCCGGGAGAGGTACTCAATCACATCTCTGATGTGGTATATCGGGTGCGGCTGCGTGAGCGGCAGAAGGCAGTCGTGCTGCTCTGGGACCAGCTGGCACTCAGCCACCACGAACCCAGCGAGGCTGAAGGAAGGAAGTGACGCTCTGGGCCCAGCCTCTTGTTTCACACAAACAGGGCCTCCCCTGGAGGGGGGTCCAGGAACGCCCAGCACCTCCAGACAGCACTGTTGACTCCCACCGGGACTTTTAGACTTTGTTATGGACTCTATGATAGCTGAGGACGGGTGACCCCTTGGGTCGGGGGCAGTGACGCTCCGGGGTGGGGGGGTGGGGGGGAGAGGAGGTGTGTGGTCAACAGCCCACCCCTGCATTTCTAATGATCAACACTGTTTATTCTCCTTGTGTTTTTGATTTTGTAGGATCATGATGGGAAGTTCCAGTTCATTTATTGTTACATGGGTTACGCAGTTATTGGCTTGTGTATTTGTGGGTCACCTCCCCCCGTCTGTATGAGTCTGGTTGAGATCACTATCTGGGTGATGGAGCCTGAATCTGTTCCTGAAATACTGAGTGTCTGTCTGCAGACTCTGTACCTCCTCCTTTATGAGAGTGAGGAGAATGAGCGATTTTAAGTTTGATGTGAAGGAGGATGAGAGGTGACTTGATCGAGGTGTACAAGATGAGGCACAGATCGAGTGAAGAGCCAAAGACTGTTTTCCCAGGGTGGAAGTGACTAATACCAGGGGTACAGATCGAGTGAAGATACAGAGACTGTTTTCCCAGGGTGGAAGTGACTAATACCAGGGGTACAGATCGAGTGAAGATACAGAGACTGTTTTCCCAGGGTGGAAGTGACTAATACCAGGGGTATAGATCGAGTGAAGAGACAGAGACTGTTTTCCCAGGGTGGAAGTGACTAATCCCAGGGGGTATATTTTTCAGGAGACTGGAGGAAAGTATAGGGTGGACGTCAGAGATAATTTCTTTCCACAGGGAGTGTTGGGTACATGAAATGCCCTGCCCAAGGTGTTGACAGTGTCCGATACATCAGGGGAATTTAAGAAACTCTTAGATAGGTCTGGATGCTGTCTATTGACTGTATCTCAGCATTTAACACCATCATTCCTACAGTCCTGATCAACAAGAAGCAGAGCCCATGACTCTGTACCCCCCTCTGCATCTGGATCCTCGACGTTCTAACTGGTAGGCCACAGACTGTGGGGATTGGAAATAACATCTCCACCTTACTGACAGTCAACACTTGCACACCTCAGGGATGTGTGCTTCGATTCTCTCTACACTTAAGACTGTGTGACCAGGCACAGCTCAAATGCCATCCATAAATTTGCTGATGATACAACCATTGCTGTCAGAAATACGGATGGTGACAAAAGGGCGTACAGGAGCGAGATGCATCAGTTAGTTGAATGATGTCACAGCAACAACCTTGCACTCAACATCAGCAAGACCAAAGAGCTGATTGTGGACTTCAGGAGGGGTAACATGAGGAAACATGAATCATTCCTCATAGAGGGCTCAGAGGTGGAGAGAGTGAGCAATTTCATATTCCTGGGCGTCACCTAACCTGGGCCCAAGATATCAATGCAGCTATAAAGAAGGCAAGACAGTGGCTGTATTTCATTAGGAGTTTGAAGAGATTTGACTTGTCACCTAAAACACTTGAAAACTTCTACAAATGTACTGTTGGGAGCATTCTGACTGGCTGCATTGCCGTCTGGGACGTGGGGTAGGTGCGAATGGACAAGATTGAAATAAGTTGCAGAAACTTGTAAAATCAGTCAACTCCATCATGGGTACTAGCCACCGTGTATCTGAGAAATCTTCAAGGAACGATGCCTTTGGAAGGCGACATCCATTATTAAGGATCCCCACCACCCAAGACATGCTCTCTTCACACTGTTACCTTCAGGTAGGAGGTACAGAAGCTTGAAGGCACACACCTAGTGATTCAGGAACAGCTCCTTCCCCTCTGCCATACGATTCCAAAATGGACTTTGAATCCATGAACACAACCTCACTACTTTTTTATTTCCGTTTATTTGTACTTCTTATTTTGACTTAACTATTAAACAGAGATATCTATACTTGATGTAACTGTTTGTTTTCTCTATATCTATTTACCATGTATTGCAACGCACTGCTGCTGTAAAGTTAACGTGTTTCACGATGTATGCCAGTGATATTAAACCTGATTCTGATTCTGATACTGAGACAGGTTCTTCACACAGGGAGTTGTCAGTGACTGAAATGCCCTGCCAGGATGGTGATAGAGTCAGATACATTAGACTTTCCCTCTTGCACCCAACCCACACCCCGATACTCCAGTGGAGAACGATCACCTACCTGTACAGTACACAGCATGATCCCAGTGTACCGGCCACAGCCAATACACAAAGTAACCAGAGCAGTTCTTCACCCTGATCTCCTGTTCCTTCTCACAGGTGTTTTTATCCTTGCTGAAGCAGACGGTTCTGGTCACCTCCCCCTCTCCCACGTTGGGATGGGGACCTGGAATGAGATTTATAAACACTGTAAAATGTACCCGGTCCCACAGTACAGCGGGGAATGTGAATCAGGACCCACTGTAAATCAGTGGTTCACAACCCACGGTCTCTGTCAGCGATGATCTTCTGCCTCCACAGTTTTCACCCCACCTTCCCTGTGGCAGAACCTGGTCCCCGAGACTGGCTTCTGTTTGGGAGGTCCTGGGTGTCTCAGGGGTTTAGACTGGTAACAAAAATGTCTCTCATGTTGTAACTGACAGCATGTGAGGCCCCGACACAGTGTGATTGACAGAGTGATACTCTGACAGCTGGTGAAGCCCTGTCCTTGATAAGACTAACATCTAATGCCCCGGCTCTAATATGACTGAAAACTGGTAAATCTCCACTCTGGATCTGACTGTCAACTAGTGAAGTACACTGCCTAAACACGAGGAATTCTGCAGATGCTGGAAACTCAAGCAACACACATCAAAGTTGCTGGTGAACGCAGCAGGTCAGACAGCATCTCCAGGAAGAGGTACAGTCGACGTTTCGGGCCGAGACCCTTCGTCAGGACTAACTGAAGGAAGAGTTAGTAAGAGATTTGAAAGTTGGACGGGGAGGGGGAGATCCAAAGTGATAGGAGAAGACAGGAGGGGAAGGGATAGAGCCAAGAGCTGGACAGGTGATTGGCAAAGGGGATACAAGAGGATCATGGGACAGGAGGCTCAGGGAGAAGGAAAAGAGGGAGGGGGGGGAAAAACCCCAGAGGATGGGCAAGAGGTATAGTCAGAGGGACATAGGGAGAAAAAGGAGAGAGAGAAAGAATGTGTGTATATAAATAAATAACGGATGGGGTACGAGGGGGAGATGGGGCATTAGCGGAAGTTAGAGAAGTCAATATTCATACCATCAGATTGGAGGCTATCCAGACGGAATATAAGGTGTTGTTCCTCCAACCTGAGTGTGGCTTCATCTTTACAGTAGAGGAGGCCGTGGATAGACATATCAGAATGGGAATGGGATGTGGAATTAAAATGTGTGGCCACTGGGAGATCCTGCTTTCTCTGGCGGACAGAGCGTAGGTGTTCAGCAAAGCGGTCTCCCAGTCTGCGTCGGGTCTCGCCAATATATAGAAGGCCACATCGGGAGCACCGGACACAGTATATCACCCCAGCCAACTCACAAGTGAAGTGTCGCCTCACCTGGAAGGAGTGTCTGGGGCCCTGAATGGTGGTAAGGGAGGAAGTGTAAGGGCATGAGTAGCACTTGTTCCACTTACAAGGATAAGTGCCAGGAGGGAGATCAGTGGGGAGGGATGAGGGGGATGAATGGACAAGGGAGTCGCGTAGGGAGCAATCCCTGCGGAAAGCAGAGAGAGGGGGGAGGGAAAGATGTGCTTGGTGGTGGGATCCCGTTGGAGGTGGCGGAAGTTACGGAGAATAATATGTTGGACCTGGAGGCTGGTGGAGTGGTAGGTGAGGACCAGGGGAACCCTATTCCTAGTGGGGTGACGGGAGGATGGAGTGAGAGCAGATGTACGTCAAATGGGGGAGATGCATTTGAGAGCAGAGTTGATGATGGAGGAAGGGAAGCCCCTTTCTTTAAAAAAGGAGGACATCTCCCTCATCCTGGAATGAAAAGCCTCATCCTGAGAGCAGATGTGGCAGAGACAGAGGAATTATGAGAAGGGGATGGCATTTTTGCAAGAGACAGGGTGAGAAGAGGAATAGTTCAGATAGCTGTGAGAGTCAGTAGGCTTATAGTAGACATCAGTGGATAAGCTGTCTCCAGAGACAGAGACAGAAAGATCTAGAAAGGGGAGGGAGGTGTCGGAAATGGACCAGGTAAACTTGAGGGCAGGGTGAAAGTTGGAGGCAAAGTTAATAAAGTCAACGAGCTCAGCATGCGTGCAGGAAGCAGCACCAATGCAGTCGTCGATATAGCAAAGGAAAAGTGGGGGACAGATACCAGAATAGGCACAGAACATAGATTGTTCCACAAAGCCAACAAAAAGGCAGGCATAACTAGGACCCATACGGGTGCCCATAGCTACACCTTTAGTTTGGAAGAAGTGGGAGGAGCCAAAGGAGAAATTATTAAGAGTAAGGACTAATTCTGCTTGATGGAGCAGAGTGATGGTAGAAGGGAACTGGTTAGGTCTAGAATCCAAAAAGAAGTGGAGAGCTTTGAGACCTTCCTGATGGGGGATGGAAGTATATAGGGACTGGACATCCATGGTGAAAATAAAGCGGTGGGGGCCAAGGAACTTAAAATCATCGAAAAGTTTAACAGCGTGAGAAGTGTCATGAACATAGGTAGGAAGGGACTGAACAAGGGGGGATAAAACCGTGTTGAGATATGCAGAAACGAGTTCGGTGGGGCAAGAGCAAGCTGAGACAATAGCCAGGACAGGCAGGTTTGTGGATCTTGGGTAGGTGGTAGAAATGGGAAGTGCGAGGTGTGGGAACTATAAGGTTGGTAGCTGTGGATGGGAGATCCCCTGAGCGGATAGAGTCGGTGATGGTGTGGGAGACAATGGCCTGGTGCTCCTTAGTGGGATCACGTAAATAAGAGGAGGTATCCGCGAGTTGTCACTGAGCCTCGGCAAGGTAGAGGTCAGTACGCCAGACTACAACAGCACCCCCCTTATTGGTGGGTTTAATCGTAAGGTTAGGATTAGTGTGGAGGGAGTGGAAAGCAGAGCGTTCGGAAGGAGTAAGGTTGGAATGGGAACAAGGTGCGGTGAAGTCGAGACGGTTGATGTCCCATCTAGACGGTCGAGACGGTTGATGTCACTGCACTGAAGTACAGTGCCTGATGTGACTGACAGGTACTGAAGCCCCACCCCTGATGTTCCCAACCTCGGGTTCAGATGCAAAGCCCAGACTCGGTCACTGTGAAAATTTCACTGACAATCAGAGAATTTTCCAGCTCTGAATCCTTGGAACCACAGCCCAACTCCTGGGAATCTCCAGGAAGCTGGAACTCCTCCACTGGACTCCATGAGGATGCAGGGCCGGAGTGTGGTCTGGGTAACTGTGGGAAGTCCTCTCAGGGAGTCTGAGTTCTGTGTTCGTACCTGAAGGGAACTGGGTCATCAGTCTGACTATCTCCAAAAATAACCGAGCCCCACTGATATAAACTCCGACCCTACCGTTTAACCAGCCTGGGATCTCCCCGGAGCAGCGACCCTGTGGAACAACCGTCTCGGGAATCTTCCATCCTCCGGAACTGAAACAACAATCATAGAGTCAGTCCCTGATCTGAGGGAGTTTATTCAATCAGAGAGACATGGAAAATTGCACTCACCCTGTCCGTACCCTGTCTCTGGTCAATAACCCCCAATCCTGGGAATTCCCTCTCTGTTGTACCTCCCCCTTGTCTTTACCCTGAGAATGTGAGATCTCCCCTCTCCCTGTATTTACTCCCCATCTCAGTGTAGTCACTGATGATCCCGGTCTCCCTGCATTTCCCATTCACACACCCCTTGTTCCCCTGTTTACATTCCCCTTCTGTGTCCAGTTTCTCAGTGATTATCTCCTCACTTTACCTGTTAAATCTGTACCATCCCACTTCAAGATTTCCATCACCCATCCATTGTCCACTGGTACACTCAGTGTTGGAACAATCCGTGCTCCTCCAGGGCTGATCCAGGACGGTGTGGGTTACACACGGATCACCGAGTGTGGAGTCTGTGACTGAGGGACAGGACGATGTTCAGTGTTAATGTACAGCTCACGTTCCCCATCCTCTTTCTCTGTCAACCACAACCCCCATCTGCACTTCCACCCTCAGCAACCTCTGGCCATCAATATATTTTTTTAATAATCTGAGGGATGAGAGTTTCAGATGCTGAGCTGTATAATTGCCCCTCCAGAGTTGCCCTTAAGAAGGTTGTGGTGGTGCTGCTGCAGTCCTTGATGTGTGGCATCACCCACAATGATGTTCAGGAGTTTAGACCCAGTGACACTGAAGGAACAGCAATGTATTTCCAAGTGTGTGGTTTAGAGAGAACCTTCCAGAAGCCGTCACACCCACAACTATGCATCCCTCCAGCCCTCCTGTCCCCTCTCTTCATCCCTCTACCAAGACCTCTTTCCCTCTCCATCTTTAGTCTGCCTTCACTGCCCCTTCCCCTGTCACCTTTACTCCACACCCCTTCCTCTCCTCTTTCCCATTTCCCTCCATCCCAGTCTTGACCCTCTTACCCCTCCATTATCCTCCACTCTTTCCCATTCCCTCCCCCGACCCCTTACAGTCTTCATGTGGTCCCCATGTGTGGCAGGACAGACTGTTGGGATGGTTCTGGTCACCTCATTCTAGGAAAGATGTGGAAGCTTTAGAGTGTGCGGAGAGATGGTGCCTGGGTTAATGATAATCGACTGAGTGAGCTCAGACTTTTCTATGTGGAACAAAGAAGGAAGAGAGGGGACTTGACAGAGGTGTACATACGATAATAGGCATAGATTGAGTAAACAACCAGAGACTGTTTTCCCAGGGTGGAAGTGGCTCATACCAGGCGGTGTAATTTTAAGGAAATTGGAGGAGTTTAGGATGGATATCAGAGGTGATTTCTTTACACAGAGATTGGTGGGTGCATGAAATGCCCTTCCTGGGGTGGTGGCAGAGTCAGACATATTAGACTTTCACTCTTTCTCCCATCCCCCCCCCCCACCACCAATATTCCAGTCACTGGGAACAGTGACCTACCTGTACAGTACACAGTGTGATCCCAAAGTTTCGGCCACAGCCGATACACAAAGTAACCAGAGCAGTTTTTCACCCTGATCTCCTGTTTCTTGTCACAGGGGTTTTTATTGCTGGTGAAGCAGATGGTCCTGGTCACCTCCCCCTCTCCCACGTTGGGATGGGGACCTGGAATGAGGTTTATAAACACTGTAAAATGTACTCGGTCCCACAGTACAGCAGGGAATATGAATCAAAACCCACTGTAAATCAGTGATTCACAACCCACCGTCTCTGTCAGTGGTGATCTGCTGCCTTCACACTCCCCACCCCACCCTCCCTGTGGAAACACCTGGTTCCTGAGACTGGCTCCAGTTCGGGAGGTCTTGCGAGTCCCAGGGGTTTAGTCTGGTAACAAAAATGTCTCTCATGTCGTGACTGACAGCAGGTGAGGCCCTGACACAGTCTGATTGACAGAATGAGAAGCCCCGATCCTGACATGACTGACAGATGAAGCCCCGCCCTGATGTGACTGACAGCTGGTGAAGCCCCACCCCTGATGTTCCCAACCTCAGGTTCAGCTGCAAAGCCCAGACTTAGCCACTGTAAGAATTTCACCGATGTTCACAGAATTCACCAGCTCTGAATCCATGGAACCACAGCCCAACTCCTGGGAAACTCCAGGAAGCTGGAACTCCTCCACTGGACTCCACGAGGATGCAGGGCCGGAGTGTGGTCTGGGTAACCGTGGGAAGTCCACTCAGGGAGTCTGAGTTCTGTGTTCATATCTGAAGGGATCTGGGTCATCAGTCTGACCCTCTCTGAAATGAACCAAGCCCCACTGATGTAAACTCTGACCCTACCGTTTAACCAGCCTGAGGTCTCCCCGGAACAACGACCCTGTGGAACAACCGTCTCGGGAATCTTCCATCCTACGGAACTGAAACAACATTCAGAGAGTCAGTCCCTGATCTGAGGGAGTTTATTTACTCAGAGAGACATGGGAAATTACACTCACCCTGTCCGTACCCTGTCTCTGGTCAATAACCCCCAATCCTGGGAAATCCCTCTCTGTTGTACCTCCCCCTTGTCTCTACCCTGAGAATGTGGGATCTCCCCTCTCCCTGTATTTACTCCCCATCTCAGTGTAGTCACTGATGATCCCGGTCTCCCTGCATTTCCCATTCACACACCCCTTGTTCCCCTGTTTACATTCCCATCTGTGTCCAGTTTCTCAGTGATTATCTCCTCACTTTACCTGTTAAATCTGTACCATCCCACTTCAAGATTTCCATCACCCATCCATCGTCCACCGGTACACTCAGTGTTGGAACAATCCGTGCTCCTCCAGGGCTGATCCAGGACGGTGTGGTTTACACATGGATCACCGAGTGTGGAGTCTGTGACTGAGGGACAGAACAATGTTCAGTGTTAATGTACAACTCATGTTCCCCATCCTCTTTCTCTGCCATCCACAACTCCAATCTGCACTTCATAGTCATACTTTATTGATCCCGGGGGAAATTGGTTTTCGTTACAGTTGCACCATAAATAATTAATAGTAATATGCAAATTATGCCAGGAAATAAGTCCAGGACCAGCCTATTGGCTCAGGGTGTCTGACCCTCCAAGGGAGGAGTTGTAAAGTTTGATGGCCACAGGCAGGAATGACTTCTGATGACGCTCTGTGTTGCATCTCGGTGGAATGAGTCTCTGGCTAAATGTACTCCTGTGCCCACCCAGTACATTATGTAGTGGATGGGAGACATTGTCCAAGGTGGCATGCAACTTGGACAGCATCCTGTTTTCAGACACCACTGTGAGAGAGTCAGCAACCCCTGGGCATCATTAATATTTTTTTATACATCGAAGGGACGTGAGTTTCAGAGGCTGAGCTCGTGTTTAACTGCCCCTCCAGAGATGATCTTCAGAAGATGGTGATGGTGGTGAGCTGACATCTTGAACTGCTGCAGTCCATGATGTGTGGGGATACGACAATGATGTTCGGCAGTTTCAGTGATTTGACCCAGTGACACTGAAGGAACAGCAATGTATTTCCAAGTCAGGGCAGTGTGTGGCTTACAGGAAAAACCTTCAGTAACTTCCCCACACCAAATATGGCTCCCTCTCAGCATCCATCCTCCCTTTCAGTCCCCTCTCTTCATCCTACACTCCAGACCTTTCTCCCAACCCACCTCTGGCCTGTCTCCACTGTCCCTTCCCCTGTCGCCTCCTCCCCACTCTTCCTCCTCTTTCTTCTCCCACTTCCCTCCTTCCGAGATGTTCCTGAATCTTTTCTCTGCTATCTCTCCATTCTCCTTCACTCTTTCCCCCCGCCCCTGTACAAATCACGAGGTCTCCATGTGTGATAGGGCAGACTGTGGAGGTGTTTCTGGTCCCCTCATTATAGGAAGGATGTGGAAACTTTAGAGAGTGCGTGGAGGAGATTTCCCAGGATGGGCCTGGATTAATGTGCCTGGATTATCCAATGAGTTTGGGCTTTTCTCTTTGGAGTGAAGGAGGATGAGAGGTGTCTTGATGGAGGTGTACAATATGGTAAGAGGCATAGATCGCGTAGACAGCTAGAGACTTTTCTCCAGTTGGGAAATGGCTAATACCAGGTGTAATTTTAAGGTAATTGGAGGAAAGTATGTCAGAGGTAATTCCTTTACACAGAGAGTGGTGGGTGCATGAAATGCCCTTCCTGGGGTGGTGGCAGAGTCAGACATATTAGATTTTCACTCTTTCTCCCACACCCCCCCCACCACCAATATTCCAGTCACTGGGGAACAGTGACCTACCTGTACAGTACACAGTGTGATCCCAAAGTGTCGGCCACAGCCGATATACAAAGTAACCAGAGCAGTTTTTCACCCTGATCTCCTGTTTCTTGTCACAGGGCTTTTTATTGCTGGTGAAGCAGATGGTCCTGGTCACCTCCCCGTCTCCCACGTTGGGATGGGGACCTGGAATGAGATTTATAAACACTGTAAAATGTACCCGGTCCCACAGTACAGCGGGGAATGTGAAGCAAGACCCACTGTAAATCAGTGGTTCACAACCCATGGTCTCAGTCAATGGTGATCTGCAGCCTTCACACTCCCCACCCCACCCTCCCTCCATGTGGCAGCACCTGGTCCCTGAGACCAGCTCCTGTAGGGGAGGTCCTGAGAGTCTCAGGGCTTTAATCTGGTTGCAAAAATGCCTCCCATTGTGTGACTGACAGCAGGTGAAGCCCCACCCCTGATGTTCCCAACCTCGGGTTCAGATGCAAAGCCCAGACACGGCCACTGTAAAAATTTCACCGACATTCAGAAAATTCACCAGCTCTGAATCCACGGAACCACAGACCAACTCCTGGGAATCTCCAGGAAGCTGGAACTCCTCCACTGGACTCCACGAGGATCCAGGGCCGGAGTGTGGTCTGGGTAACTGTGGGAAGTCCACTCAGGGAGTCTGAGTTCTGCGTACTGAAGGGATCTGGGTCATCAGTCTGACCATCTCCGAAAATAACCGAGCCCCACTGATGTAAACTCTGACCCTACCGTCCATCCAGCCTGGGTTCTTCTTGGAGCAGCGATACTGTGGAACGACCGTCTCGGGAATCTTCCATCCTCCAGAACTGAAACAATAATCAGAGAGTCAGTCCCTGATCTGAGGGAGTTTATTCACTCAGGAACACATGTGAAACTGCACTCACTCTGTCCGTCCCCTGTCTCTGCTCAATAACCCCAATCCTGAGCATCGTCAAGATGGCGCTAAATGGCAACTCCTTTGCTTGCATCTTCGGAAACAGCTCTAATTCTACCTTTGATATCTCTTTTTTCCCTTTTCAAGGTTCTTTTGAAGACCCTGACCTAGAGTTACACTCTGACTTCGGTTATTTGCAGGAATGGGACCCACTCTGAGAGCCTCACAACCGGCCACTTTTTGATACCGCAAGGACATGGCCTGGAAGGGAATGCGCCTTCAGGGTTCTGGATTTGCGTGGCTCTGGGGACGTGCTGGTTCTCGGCTGGTGCCCCTGACTGAAGCATTGCGGGAGAACACGGAACATTGACAGCAGTGGGTCAGCTGCCGGGGTTTGTGCGTACTGAGAGCCAACACTCTGGGCTTAGAGCTCGAAAAAAGCAACACAACAGACATTTAACATCATAAATCAGCAACTTCTTTGTTACGTCTCCCCTCTCGATGTGAAATGGGGACACCTCTTTTTCCCTTACTAGGGAGAGAGAGAGCCTGTGGTATGTTGAATTACCAGGTGAACGAGTAGTCTTTGGGGTACTGCAAGATTGTGTCTTTACTAATGCTTTGCTACACGCTTGAGTGCTCGGTGGAGGGCGCTGATGTTTTTTTGCTGGTGGGGGGGTTGTTGTCTTGCTGCTTCTTGTGTGTGGGAGGGGGAGCTGGGGGTGCCTTGGGAATTTAACTGTCATTCATTCATTGAGCTACTCCTCTGTTTTCGTGGATGTTTGTGAAGAAAAAGAATTTCAGAATGTATATTGTATACATTTCTCTGACATTAAATGTACTCTTCTGAAACCGATCCTGGGAATTCCCTCTCCGTTGTACCTCCCCCTTGTCTCTACCCCGAGAACGTGGGATCTCCCCTCTCCCTGTATTTACTCCCCATCTCAGTGTAGTCACTGATGATCCCGGTCTCCCTGCATTTCCCATTCACACATCCCTTGTTCCCCTGTTTACATTCCCCTTCTGTGTCCAGTTTCTCAGTGATTATCTCCTCACTTTACCTGTTAAACCTGTACCATCCCACTTCAAGATTTCGATCATCCATCAACTCTCTACCGGTACACTCAGTGTTGGAACAATCCGTGCTCCTCCAGGGCTGATCCAGGACGGTGTGGGTTACACACGGATCACCGAGTGTGGAGTCTGTGACTGAGGGACAGAACAATGTTCAGTGTTAATGTACAGCTCATGTTCCCCATCCTCTCTCTCTGCCAACCACAACCCCCATCTAATGGCGGGGAGTGCTTTTCCTGTGATGGACTGCGCTGTATCCACTACGGTTCTGATCTTGGGCATTGGTGTTTCCATGCCAGGCCGTGATGGAACCAGTCAGAAATACTGTCCACTGTGCATCTACAGAAGTTGGTCAGAGTTTTAGGTGACAGACTGAATCTGTGCAAACTTCTCAGAAAGTAGAGGAGCTGCCATGCCTTCTTTGTAATGACACTTACATACTGGTCCCAGGACAGATCCTCTTATCGTACAAGATGTCTGTTCAAGACTCTGATGACAGTGGGGGTGGAAGTTGTCCTTAAGCCCGGTGGGATGTGCTTTCAGACGTTTGTATCTACTGCCCAATGGGAGGGGGAGATGAGGGAATGTCCGGGGTGGGGTCCTTGAATATCCTGGCTGCTTTACTGAGGCAGCAAGAAGGGTAAACAGAGCCTGTCTCTACTTCTCCTTATCACAGTAATTCTAATATTCTAATAGTTTGTGTTTTAATAATCAAATAATAATCAGTTTATAATAATAAATTATAACAAGACACAAATTTCTATAGATGTACTGTGGAGAGCATTGTAACTGGTTGAAACACTGTCTGATATGGAAATAGGAAAGCACAAGATTGAAAGAAGCTGCTGAGGGTTGTAAACAAACCAGCTCCATCATGGTCACTGGCCTCCCACCATTGAGGACATCTTGACAAGGCCTGGGCTCCTGATGTCCTTCAAAAACCACATTTCTGGACCTCGAATGTGCAGCTGAGGACTGAACTTTAACTCGCCCATATCCACATTCCTGAACTATAATTAGACCCCTAACATCCCATTCTGTCTTCAAAACCGTCACTATGAACTCATAAAACAGCTAAATCTGAGTCACACTTTTGACGGAGAGTGCAACAGGGTGCCATCTTGACCATCTATTGTACAACACTCCCCAGACACCATCTTGACCATCTATTGTACAACACTCCCCAGACACCATCTTGACCATCTATCGTACAACACTCCCCAGACACCATCTTGACCATCTATCGTACAACACTCCCCAGACACCACCTTGACCATCTATTGTCCAACACTCCCCAGACACCACCTTGACCATCTTTTGTCCAACACTCCCCAGACATCATCTTGACCATCTATTGTACAACACTCCCCAGACACCATCTTGACCATCTATTGTACAACACTCCCCAGACACCATCTTGACCATCTTTTGTACAACACACACCATACACTGATACAAGAGGAGAGTGGACCATTGAAGAAAGTGGAGGTGGAGAGGCATTGATGATGCAAAGATCATTGCTAGAGGCTCAACTATCTCCTCTCTCGCTTCCCACAGTAGCCTAGGGTACATCCCGTCTGGTCCCAGTGAATTCACCAACTTGATGCTTTCCAAAACCTCCAACACATCCTCTTTCTTAATATCTACATGCTCAAGCTTTTCAGTCTGCTGCAAGTCACCCCTACAATTGCCAAGATCCTTTTCCTTAGTGAATACTGAAGCAATGTACCTCTGCTATTTCCTCCAGTTCCAAACACACTTTTCCACTGTCACACTTGTTTGGTCCTATTCTCTCACATCTTATCCTCTTGCTCTTCACATACTTGTAGAATGCATTGGGGTTTTCCTTAATCCTGTCCACTAAGGCCTTCTCATGACCCTTTCTGGCTCTCCCAATTTCATTCTTAAGCTCCTTCCTGGTAGCCTTATAATCTTCTAGATTCCTATCATTTGAAGATTTTTGAACCTCTCGTAAGCTCTTCTTTTCTTCTAAACTAGATTTACAACAGCCTTTGTACACCACGGTTCCTGTACCCCACCATCCTTTCCATGCCTCATTCGAACGTACCCACGCAGAACCCCATGCAAATACTGTATCCCCTGAACATTTACCACATTTCTTCCATACGTTTCCCTGAGAACATTTCCAATTTATGCTTTCAATTCCTGCCTGATAGCCTCATATTTTCCCTTAGCCAATTAAACATTTCCCTAACTTATCTGTTCCTATCCCTCTCCAATGCATTTGATAAAGGAGGTAGAATTGTGATTATTATCTCCAAAATTTTCTCCCACTGAGAGACCTGACACCTGACCAGGTTCATTTCCCAATGCCAGATCAAGTACAGCCTCTCCTCTTGCAGGCTGATCTATATATTGTGTCAAGAAACCTTCCTGAACACACCTAACAAACTCCACCCTATCTAAACATCTCTCTCTAGGGAGATGCCAATCAATATTTGGGAAATTAAAATCTCCCACCATAACAACACTGTTATTATTACTCCTTTCCAGAATCTCTCTCCTTATCTGCCCCTCAAAGTCCCTGTTACTATTGGGTGGTCTATAAAAAATACCCAGTAGAGTTATTGACCCTTTCCTATTCCTAACTTCCACCCACAGAGACTCCGTAGACAACCCCTCCATGACTTCCTCCTTTTCTGCAGCCGTGACACCATCTCTGATCACCAGTGCCACGCCCCCACCTCTTTTGCCTCCTGCCCTATCCTTCCTGAAACATCTAAAGCCTGGCACTTGAAGTAGCCATTCCTGTACCTGCACCATCCGAGTCTCTGTAATGGCCACAATATCATAGCTCCAAGTGCTGATCCACGCTCTAAGCTCATGTGCTTTATTCATAATACTCCTCGCATTAAAATAGACACATCTCAAACCATCAGTCTGAGCACGTCCCTTCTCTATCATCTGCCTCTCCTCCTTTTGCACTGGCTCCAAGCTTACACTATTTGTGAGCCAACCGCCCCTTCCTCCTTCTCTTCAGTTTGGTTCCCATCTCCCAGCAATTCTAGTTTAAACTCTCCCCAATAGCCATAGCAAACCTTCCCGCCAGGATCTTGGTCTGCCTCGGATTCAACTGCAACCCATCCTTTTTGTACAGGTCACACTTGCCCCAAAAGAGGTCCCAATGATCTGGATATCTGAATCCCTGCCCCCTGCCCCAATCCCTCAGCCACATATTTATCCTCTACCTCATTCTATTCCTATACTCACTGTCATGTGACACAGGCAGTAAAAAGAGATTACTACCTTTGAGGACCAGCTTCTCAACTTCTTTCCTAACTTCCTGTAGTCTGTTTTCATCTTGACCATCTATTGTACAACACTCCCCACACACCATCTTGACCATGTATTGTACAACACACCCCACACACCATCTTGACCATGTATTATACAACACACCCCACACACCATCTTGACCATCTATTGTACAACACACCCCACACACCATCTTGACCATCTATTGTACAACATTCCCCACACACCATCTTGACCATGTATTGTACAACACTCCCCAGACACCATCTTGACCAGTGAGGAAATGGTCGGAGGAGGCTTATGAGGCGCTCTAGGGTTGTTTTGAGGTGACAGACTGGCAGGCACTCTGTGAGCCACATGGAGGGGATATTGATGGGCTCACAGAGTGCATCACTGATTACATCAACTTCTGTGTGGACTGCAATGTTCCGACAAGAACTGTCCTTTGTTACTCAAATAACAAGCCATGGGTGACAAAGGACATTAAGGACATCCTGAACACTAAAAAGAGGGCATTAAGAGATGGAAATAGGGAGGAGCTGAGGGCAATACAGAGGGACCTGAAGCCAGGATCCAGGAGGCTAAAGACAGGTACAGGAGGAAGCTTGAGTGGAAACTCCAGCAGAACAACATGAGAGAGGTCTGGAGGGGGATGAGGACCATCACTGGGTTCCAGCAAACTAGCAACAGAGGAGCTGAGAGCAGTGTGGACAGGGCCAACGAACTTAACCTGTTCTTTAACAGATTTGACATTGTGACCCCTGCCCATCCCCCACATGAGCCATCTGTTGTCGGTCCCCAATCAATACATATTCCACTCCCCCCTCCTACCCCTCCTCACAGTCCCCCACCCTGCTCTCATGACTATACCCCTCCTCCACACGAAACCACCACGATGGGCTTCATGGCTGAACAGGTGAGAAGACAGCTGAAACGTCTCAACCCAAGCAAGGCTGCAGGACCGGATGGTGTCAGTACCAGGATGCTCAAAGCCTGTGCCCCTCAGCTATGTGGAGTACTTCGCCATGTATTCAACCTGAGCCTGAGGCTCCGGAGGGTTCCTGTACTGTGGAAGATGTCCTGCCTTGTCCCTGTGCCGAAGACGCCGTGCCCCAGAGGCGTCAATGACTACAGACTGGTGGCATTGACCTCCCACATCATGAAGACCCTGGAGAGACTTGTTCTGGAGCTGCTCCAGCCTATGGTCAGGCCACACTTAGATCCCCTCCAGTTCGCCTACCAGCCCCAACTAGGAGTTCAGGATGCCATCGTCTACCTGCTGAACCATGTCTACGTCCACCTGGACAAGCCAACGAGCACTGTGAGGGTCATGTTTTTTGACTTCTCCAGTGCATTGAACACCATCCGCCCTGCTCTGCTGGGGGAGAAGCTGACAGCGATGCAGGTGGATGTTTCTCTGGTATCATGGATTCTTGATTACCTGACTGGCAGACCACAGTACGTATGCTTGCAACACTGTGTGTGCGACAGAGTGATCAGCAGCACTGGGGCTCCACAGGGGACTGTCTTGTCTCCCTTTCTCTTCACCATTTACACCTCAGACTTCAACTACTGCACAGATTCTTGCCATCTTCAGAAGTTTTCGGATGACTCTGCCATAGTTGGATGCATCAGCAAGGGAGATGAGGTTGAGTACAGGGCTACGGTAGGAAACTTTGGTACATGGTGTGAGCAGAATTATCTGCAGCTTAATATGAAAAAGACAAAGGAGCTGGTGGTAGACCTGAGGAGAGCTAAGGTACCGGTGACCCCTGCTTCCATCCAGGGAGTCAGTGTGGACATGGTGGAGGATTACAAATACCTGGGGATACGAATTGACAATAAACTGGACTGGTCAAAGAACACTGAGGCTGTCTACAAGAAGGGTCAGAGCCATCTCTGTTTCCTGAGGAGACTGAGGTCCTTTAACATCTGCCGGACAATGCTGAGGATATTCTAAGAGTCTGTGGTGGCCAGTGCTATCATGTTTGCTGTTGTGTGCTGGAGCTGCAGGCTGAGGGTAGCAGACACCAACAGAATCAACAAACTTATTCGTAAGGCCAATGATGTTGTAGGGATGGAACTGGACTCTCTCACAGTGGTGTCTGAAAAGAGGATGCTGTCTAAGTTGCATGCCATCTTGGTCAATGTCCCCCATCCACTACATAATGTACTGGGTGGGCACAGGAGTACATTCAGCCAGAGACTCATGCAGCACAGAGCATCATAGGAAGTCATTCCTGCCTGTGGCCATCAAACTTTACAACTCCTCCCTTGGAGGGTCAGACACACTGTGCCTATAGGCTGGTCCTGGACTTATTTCCTGGCATAATTTACATATTACTATTTAACTATTTATGGTTTTATTACTATTTATTATTTATGGTGCAGCTGTAACGAAAACCAATTTCCCCCTGGGATCAATAAAGTATGACTATGACTATGTATTATACAACACTCCCCTGCACCATCTTGACCATCTATTGCACAACACTCCCCAGACACCATTTTGACCATCGATTGTACAACACTCCCCAGACACCATCTTGAACCATCTATTGCACAACACTCCCCAGACACCATCTTGACCATCTATTGCACAACACTCCCCAGACACCATTTTGACCATCTATTGCACAACACTCCCCAGACACCATTTTGACCATCTATTGTACAACACTCCCCAGACACCATCTTGAACCATCGATTGTACAACACTCCCTGGGCACCATTTGAATTGGTCAGTGGATGTAAATAATGTGGAATGGGTTGGGAGGTGACAGATGGAGAGAAGGTGTCAATATTACTGAAGATCTGTTCTGGGCCCCACACTTTGACGCAATTATGAAGAAGGCATGCTGGCAGCTGTATCTCATTCAGAATTTGAGGAGAATTGATATGTTACCAAAGACTCCAGCAGATTTCTACAGATGTACCTTGGAGAGGATTCTGACTGGTTGCATCACCGTCTGGTGTGGAGGGGAACACTGTACAGGATCGGAAAAAGCTGCAGAGAGTTGTAAGCTCAGCCAGCTCCATCCCCACAATCGAGGACACTTCAAAAGTAGATGCATCCAAGTTTAAAGTTCAGAATAAATTAATTTTCATAGTACTTGTATATTACTGTAACAAAGAAGTAAAAATCTATTGATGCTGGAAATCCAAAGCAACACACTCAAAAATGGAACTCAGCAGGTCAGACGGCATCTACGGAAAAGAGTAAATACCCTAAATGCCAGTGTATAAGCCAAGAATTTGGCCCTAAATTTTGATCCAAAGATTGGGGGGTTGGCTTATACAGAGGGTGCCAACTTTGGAAAAAACAAATTCACGGAAGACAGGTCATATTCATTGGCTGTTTTTGGGTCAAATACAAAAGAAAATAGAAACACATGAAATCTACACAAAAGATCTACAAAACACATTATATTTCTCAATTTACTTGTACATACTGTTGTCATCAAATGTTCAGAGCTTGAAACCCTCACACTCTTCATTATCTGACTCTCCGAAAATCACGTCCCATTCTTCTTTGAATGGTTTCTTTAAACTCACATCTAATGGCTGGAGCACGGACGTCAAACCACCGGGGATGACTGCAATGTCCGTATTTTCAGTTTCCAATGCTGCTTTTGTCTCACCTGACAAGTGCGCTTTGAACATGTCCCAGACAAGTAGCGACTTTTCCTTCCTGAAAACTTCCAGACGACGATGCCACACCTCTTTAACCCGCTTCGTCCATCCAGCCGTATTCTTGAACGTAAACAACAACACCCCATGGGAATTTTTCTTTCTTTGGGAATGTTTTCCTCTTAAAAATCACCATTGGTGGTAGTTTGGTCCCATCAGCCATACACGTTAACATGACAGTAAAATGTTGCTTCTCGTGTCCAGTTATTTTGACAAGGACTGTTTTCTCCCCCTCCTGATTGACAGTGTGGTTGCCAGCAAAATCAAAGAACATTGGTGTCTCGTCCCTGTTATCAATCAGTGAGAGCAGGTGAGAATGTGCCTTTTGATGCTTGATTACAAATGATTGGAAGGCCGTAATCTTATTCTCCAGGTCGGTCTGCAATTTTTTTGTCTCAACACAAGATCACGTCTATTCATAAATTGGGTGCACCAACTTCGCGTAGCTTTGAAACTTTCGCTGACCTCACGGTGTTCTTCAGCCCATTTCAATGCTTGAACTCGAATCACTTCTCTGGTAACAACGTATCCAGACGATCGCTGGTTATTCACCCACTCTAAAACTTTTTCTTCCAGTTCTGACCACTGGCATGTTTTCCCACGGTTTGCACATTTCGTCTTTGGCATTTCCCTCAGCGCATCCTCTGCCTTTCTCCACTCTCTCACTTGTTTCTTGTTTACACTAAACTTCTTAGCAGCTGCAGAATTATTCATTCCTTTAGCAAAATCAACAACCTTGAAGCCAGCATCATATTGCATTCGTTTTAATCTTTTGTACATGGTGGTCGCAAACTCAATACTGAGTACTCGTACCGATCCCGCCACCCAGTGTTATGTTTTAACGAGGTTACAATGAGCGCTAAATGGCTTCACGGGGGTTACATTTCAGAGGATTCTTTGCCATTGGGAACCTAATCCAAAACTTCCCTCCCTGATTTATTTACAAAGAATTCGCTTATAACGCTCTACAATGTGTAGGCCTATTTTCTTAGCAGGTACTGGTTCACAAAATTTCCAGGTTCCGGGTCTGACAAAGCTGAATACTGGCATGTGAGATCTTGTGATCTTTTCTGGTTAAATCAAAAGCTTCTACAAAAAGGGTCGGTTTATACAAAGGTACCATGAAAAAGTCATTATTTTAACCTTGAAAATGGGAGGGCAGGTGGTCAGCTTATACACTAGAATTTACGGATGATTCGGGCCGAAACCCTTCTTCAGAACAGAGAGGGAAGGGAGGAGTTGCCTGAACTGAAAGGTGGTGGGGGGGGTGAAGGGAGAGAAGCTAACTGGAAGGTGATAGGTGAAGCCAGGTGGCTGGGAAAGGTCAAGGGCTGGAGAGGAAAGAATCTGATCGGAGAGGAGAGAGGACAATAGGAAAGGGAAGGAGGAGGGGACCCAGGGGAAAGTAATAGGTGCAAATAAGTAAAAGGTCAAATTGGGGAATAGAGGAAGATGCGGAGGAAAATTTTGTTTCCCAGAAGGAGAAATCGATATTCATACCATCAGGTTGGATGCTACCTAGAAGGAATATAACGTGTCGCTTCTCGACTCTAAGGGGCACAAGCCGAGGCTACAGATCAACAACATTGGAAAGGGATTGGGAATGGGAATTAAAACGTTTGGCCATCGGGAAATCCCGTTTATGGCGGATGGTGTGGAGGTGCTCGAGAAGCTGTCCCCCAGTTTACGATGAGCCTCTCCAATGTAGAGGAGGCCACATTGGGAATAATAGACACCCCCGGCAGATTCGGTGAAGTGTTGCCTCACCCGGAAGGAGTGTTTGGGGCCCTCAGTGGAGCTGAGGGAGGAGGTGAATGGGCAGGTGCAGATTCAGCTCTTGGCCTTCCCACCCAACTAGCTTCACCTCTTACCTTTCAGTTAGCCTCTTTCCACTCCACCAAACTTTCTGTTCTGGTATCTTCCCCCTGCCATCTCAGTCCTGAACAGGGGTTTAGGCCACATTATCAACTAACTACTCATTTCCACAGACACTGCCTGATTTGCTAAGATAACCCAGCAGAGAGTGAGTGTGTGTGAGTGTGAGTGTGAGTGTGAGTGTGTGTCTGTGTGTGTGTGTGAGTGTGAGTGTGAGTGTGAGTGTGTGTGTGTGTGTGTGTGTTGCTTTATTTTATTATGCAATTCCCTGAGATTCAGTTTCTTCCCAGCATTCACAGTGGAACAAAGAAATACAACAGAATCAATGAAAAACTACACACAAACAAAGACTGACAAGCAACAAATGTGCGATAGAAACCAACAAAGGCAGTATCCATCAGTCAGGACCCCCACCACCCAGGACATGCTCTCTTCTCATTACCACCATCAGAGAGGAGGTTCAGGAGCCTGAAGACACACACTCAACATTTCAGCAACAGCTTCTTCCCCTCCGCCATCAGATTTCTGAACGGACAGTGAACACATGAACATTAGCTCACTATTTTTTCGCTCTTTCTACACTACATATTTATTTTCTATATATTTGTTATTGTAACTTGTGTATTGCACTGTACTGCTGCTGCAAAACAACAAAATTCGTGATGTTTGTCAGTGATAATGAACCTGATTCTGATTCTGTGTTCTAGTACATGGAACATAGAACAGTACAGCACAGAAACAGGCCCTTCGGCCCACAATGTTGTGCTGAACCAGATAAAAAACAAATCAGAAACACCTGAACACTAATCCCTTGAGATGTTCCCACAACCAACGATCTCACTTTAAGGACTTTATCTTGTTAACTCATGTTCTCATTATTTATTGCTATCTATTTATATTTGCATTTACATAGTTTGTTGCCTTCTGCAATCTACTTGATCTTTCATTGATCCTGTTATAGTTACTATTCTATAGATTTGCTGCAAATGCCCGCAGGACAATGAATCTCAGGGTTGTATGTGGTGATAAATGTACTCTGATAATAAAATTTACTTTGATTTTACTTTGAGCTTTTCCCTCCTATCTACACAATGTTCACATCCCTTCATCTTCCTCACATCAAAATCCCTATCAAAGCCTCTCTTAAAAGCCTCTAATGTATTTGCATCTACCACCAGACCAGGCAGCACATTCAGGCATCCACCACTTTCTGAGGGAAAAAAAAACTTACTCCTCACATCCCTCTTGAACCTACCCCCTCTCACCTTCAATGCCTGCACACTGGTATATGACATTTCAACCCTGGGAAAGAGATACTCTCTGTCCACTCTGTCTCTGCCTCTCAGATGTTATAAACCGCTATCTGATCTCCCCACAGCCTCCGATGCTCTAGAGAAAACAACCCAAGTTTATCCAGCCTCTCATGATAGCACATGCCCTCTACACCAGACAGCATCCTGGTAAACCTCTTCTGCACCCTCTCCAAAGCCTCAACATCCTTCCTATAGTGGCGTGACGACACTGTCTGCAATACCCCAGACATGGCTTAACCAGAGTTACACAAATTTGCAATACAACCTCTTGACTTTTGAACTCAATGCCTTGACTAACAACATCAGCATTCCATAAGCCTTCTGAACCATCTTATTGAACTCTAAGTCACTTGCAAGGAGCTCTGAACTTGGATCCAAGTTCCCTCTGCTCAGCAACACTGTTAAGGACCTTGACCTCAACATGCCAAATTTTCATTAGTAACTTTCCTGTGACCTATTGTGTTCTTTTTCATTAATTGTAGTGAAGAGATATGTGGCTCTTGTTCCTCGACACAAAAAATCTACTGTCACTGATTAAATGGACTTCCAAATTCAACCGTATACACATATCCTGCCAAACAACACAACCTTCCTCCGGACCAAGGTGCACAACACAGTACATATAACTCACAACAACACATCAAGTAATATTACCACAAAAAAATTATCAAATTATAAAACATATTCCAGAAGATTGACATTTAGCATAAGGTGCATTTCAAAGTTCAGAGTAAATTTATTATCAAAGTACAGATATGTCACCATATACAACCCTGAGATTCATTTTCTTGTGGGCATACTCAATAAATCTATAGAATAATAACCACAACAGAATCAATGAAAGACCAACCAGTTAGGCCATTCAACCAGAGTGCAGAAGACAACAAACTGTGCAAATACAAAAAGAAGAAATAATAATGATAAATAAATAAGCTATAAATATCAAGATCATGAGATGAAGAGTCCTTGAGAGTGAGTCCATAGGTTATGGGAACATTTCAATGACGGGGCGAGTGAAGTTGAGTGAACTTTTCCCCTGTGCTGTGCAATAGATTTTTGAGCCGTTTCACAGACACCCAGTTCACCTGTCCTTTGTGAAGCTGGGAGGAGTCAGGGTACAATGTTTATATGAAGTGTGAGAGGTTGCAGCCTCTGTTTGAGTATCTGAAGGGGCTGCTGCTCACGTTTTGGTTGTACTTCAGCCCTGTGCTCCTGATATATGGTCACCCAGTACGGAGGGGGTTGGGATGCTCAGACAATCTACTGGTGGGCTTGTTCCTGGACCTGGCCAAGATGGCCATTCGTGAGTCCAGGCAGTCAAGGGCTCTGCCCAAGCTGAATGCCTGTCCCTCTGCTGGAGTTACCATCATGTAGAGATGGAGCGTGCGATCACTATGGGTACAGGGGGGATTTCCTGGGATGGTGGGTCCTCCAGTGAATTGAGTGTTTTGTAGATTGGAGTCGCATAAAACCCAAAGCATGAATTAGGGAGTGGGATAATCCCCTGACAAAACATTCTGCACTGGGCTGTGTATAGGACACACAAAATACTGGGGAGCTCAGCAGGTCAGGCAGCATCTCCGGAGAGAAATAAAGAGTCAACATTTCAGATCTCCTCAGCCCTTTACCTTCTCCACCTGTCACCTCCCAGCCTCTCACTTCAGCCTCCCACTCACTCACCTTCCCCCTCACCTAGCTCCACCTATCACCTCCAAGCCTGTACTGCTGCTCTTCCCTCACCTTCTAATTTTGGTTTCTTCCCCTGTCCTTTCCTGTCCTGTTGAAGGGTCTCTGCTCAAAACATCCACTGTTCATTCCTCACCATGGATACTGCCTGACCTGCTGAGTTTCTCCAGCATTTTCTGTAGATTTTCAGCACCTGCAGAATGTCTTGTGTTAGTAACTGACATGGGCAGTAGGTAAGTGCCTCTTTCACCTCAGATGGTTGAAGTAGTTTGGTATGGACCCACAAATCATAAGGACTTTCTACAGGGGCACAATTGAGAGCATCCTGACTGGCTGTATCACTGCCTGGTATGGGAACTGTACTTTCCTCAATCGCAGGACTCTGCAGAGAGTGGTGCGGACAGCCCAGCACATCTGTAGATGTGAACTTCCCACTATTCAGGACATTTACAAAGACAGGTGTGTAAAAAGGGCCCGAAAGACCATTGGGGACCTGAGTCACCCCGACCACAAACTGTTTCAGCTACTACCATCTGGGAAACAGTACCACAGCATAAAAGCCAGGACCAACAGACTCCGGGACAGCTTCTTCCACCAGACCATCAGACTGATTAATTCGCACTGATACAACTGTATTTCTATGTTATATTAACTGTCCTGATGTACATACTATTTATTACAAATTACTATATGTCGGGCTTTCAGTATACTAGATGGACTGTTAACTGCTGATCGCTTATTACCAAAATGGCTTCTCGTAATGTTAACTGCTGAGCAAGGGGTTCTCTGTAACTGCAATGTTTGGGTTATACAGGGAGATAATGGAAATTGTATTCATTTGTTAGCCAATGGAAATCATGTTCTGTTATCTTGTATATGTGTGCTGAGTTGAGGAGCGGGGGCTTTTTCGGGAGGCGAGTAGAGAGGACGGACGTGTGAGGAACGGACGGCGGTTCCTGGATGGCAGACACCAGACCTCGGGGGTTCGGAGAGTGACCGGAGTCTCGGAAGGACGTTGTGGATGGAATCGGAGGCGTGAGCTCCAACGTATTAAAATATTATGTGCACAAGACTGATAAGTTACTTTTGTGGCGCCTTTTCTTGTAGTTGTTTCTACTAACCCAACACCCAAAAATTTGCTATAAAGTAAAATTCTTCACTCACACTTTGTATATTGTTTCATATTTGTGTCGTGGTTGATCATTGGGCGACTCACACCTTATCCGCACCAAAGCAATTGCACTGTTTGGCGGGGTTGACGGCTATTCGCACGAGGCAGTGGGGCAAAGACCCTTACATTTGGGGGCTCATCCGGGGTTTGAATTCTGTCAGGATAAGGGGTAATTCGCCCGGGTTGAATTAAAAGGGATGGACACAGATAAGATCGAACTTTGGTGTGAGATCGAGGACGTTCCGGTTACTCATGCCTGCATATGAAGTGGGGTGGATATACATACCCCGGATGATGTGTTAATTCGATGTTTGATTACAGTCAGAGCTATCGGTAAGGTTGAGATTGTAAGCAGAAAGATTGGTAAAACGGGGGACTCAGCCTTTGTGCTGGTACAGACGGCTGCTGACGTCAAGGACTTGGGACTGCCATTGTGTATCGGTGACCTCGGTGAGGCGGGGCTATGGGGCGTGCACACCGTCACGGAGGAAGGGTCTGAAGAGACACCAGAGGGGTTGCCCGAAGCTGGGGCGGAGATTTTAGCGAGTGGGTCCAATCGTTTTTGAGGGATGAAGGAAGGCAGTGGTCAGATTTGGAGAATGTAATTAGTTCTCATTCCCCACGGAAGGGGGAGGGCTCTGAGTTGGCCTCAGCCATTAACTCTTTGGTGAACCGGGTGGTGGGTCCACGACAGAAGTTAAGAATTTTCTCTGGAAAAACCCCTATCCCCGACAGGGAAGAGAATTACGAGTCCTGGGTAGAACATACCTCTCAGATGCTAGGTGAGTGACTGTGTTCTCAGGAGGAGAAGCTGCAAAGACTGGGGGACAGTTTGAGAGGGAGGCAGCTGAGGTGGTAAAAGGGGTGAGAGTTAATCAGCCCCTGGCTTCTTGGAGAGAGTGTCTAGTCGTCCTAGAGGTGGCATTTGGGCTGACGGGAAGCCCGGTGGAGCTTTTAGGGGGGGATTCAGAATCTGCGTCAGGAGAAAGGGGAAAAGCTTTCCGAGTATCTTCTCCGACTTGAGCACAGGCTAAATTGCTTGAGGCTCCGGGGGGTCATTTCGTCCGCTGAGGTAGATCGGATAAGGATCGACCAGGTAGTCAGGGGCACGCAGAGACGTGATGCGATCGCTAAGAGCCTCCGGCAGTCTCGTAGAGCGCGTTCCCCCCCCATCTTTTGTTCAGTTGTTCAGAGAGGTCAGAGAGGAGAAGGACGAATTGCAAGTGGAAGAGGGCTCCATTAACAAGGTACAGTCCTCGGTAGTAACCCCTTGTGGTGAAATGACTGGGGTCAGCTCCACGTGGGAGACACATAAGGGGGTCGCAGCAGGTGGGGTCCCTCTGCGGGAGGGGACTAGCGTAGAAGGCCCCTCCCAGAAGAGACGGACAGCACTGAGGGCAGGTGGAGGCAGGGGTCCGGCAAGGTGAGGTGTGTGCCATAACTGCGGGGAAGTGGGGCACTTCAGGCGGGAATGTGAATGGCAGGGAGCCCCTCGGAGGGAGAGCCTCCAGGTGTCCCAACAAGAAGGGGGGGTCGGGAAACTTAGAGGATACTCAGTGAGAGAATGAACTGGAGTCTCTGGGAAAATATGTTCCGCACAATGTGTCGCAGGATCCTCGAGAGGAAAAGACCCTATCCCAGAAGGATTGGTGGGGCCCCGATCCAGCATGTCGAGACGGATCGAAGGGATAGATGCAAAAGCCATAATCGACACGGGGTTGCAGGTCACATTACTGTACCGGTTGTTCTATGATCACTATCTGGCGCATTTACCCAGTGCACTGAAGATATGGGTCATCAGTGATGGTGATTACTCGTACGATGGCTATTTGTCTGTGAAACTGGAGTTCCTGGAAGCTGAGATGGGGGTGTCTGAGGCTCATGAGGCCCTGGCACTGGTGTGCCTAGACCCCGGTGAGACTGGGGGTGTGTCAATTGTGGTGGGGACCAACACCCCTATTGTGCGGAGACTCCTGGGAGCCTGCAAGGAGAAGGCGGGTGAAGACTTTTTGGAGACCCTGTCAGTGCACCCAGTGCTCCGAGCTGCTTTTGAGGAAGTGTGGGGTCGCTCTGGGCTGGACGCGACGTGTGAATGAGGCACTGTGTGGTGTGCCCAGTCGAAGCCCAGGGTGGTGCGCCCGGGTGAAGCACCAAGTGTGATGGGGATCCCTAGATTCCCGGGGGTGCCTGAGCGTGAAGCCCTTTTAGTGGACACCCTGGAAGATCTCGAAGGGGAGTGGAGATTCCCTGCTGGGGTGCTGGTGCGACCCCAGTTACAGAAGCCTTCGGTGGTACAGGCTAGTGGTGATCGTTAGGAACACTACTGCACGGGAGGTCACCTTCAAGTGAGGAATGCCTCTGGCACATTTGTTCCCACTGACGGTTATGCACAGCGCCCCCGTGAGGTCATTTGGGGAACAGCAGTCAGGAAAAAGGCCAAAGTTGACTGCTGAAGCTTTTAACTTCGGGGCATCAGCTTTACCGGAGGGTTGGAAGCAGAGGCTGGTGGAGAAGATGCTGACAACGACAGATGTTTTCTCCCTTGATGAATTTGATGTGGGTTGTTCCAGGAGCTCTCGCCACATCTAATGGGTGACTGAGAATACTCCATTCAGAGAACGATCACGGCGACTGGCCCCGGCAGATGTGGAAGACATGCGGCAGCATTTGGGCAAGTTGAAGGAAGTCAGGATCATCACGGAGTCCCGAAGTCCGTATGTGTCTCTTATCGTAGTGGCCCAGAAGAAGAATGGGAAGGTTTGTAAGTGTGAGGACTATAGAACATTGAACAGGCGCACGGTCCCAGATCAGTACACGGTCCCCCGGGTGGAAGTCTGTCTAAGTGGGGTGAAGTGGTTTAGTGTGCTGGATTTGAGGAGTGGGTATTACTAGAACCCGATGAATGAGGCCAATAAGGAGAAGACAGCCTTCATTTGCCCTTTGGGTTTTACCAGTTTGAAGGGATGCTTTTGGCGACCAAGAAGGAGGTCGAATCGTTCGGACAGAGATGGCTCTCAGTACTCGGTGTCGGAGAGCTGATCAGAGCTCGAAGTTTTCAGATGACTCAGAGTCGGATTGTGGATGGCATGGCAGGGAGAGTTTTTCTTCCTCCTTCCGTCTGCGTGAGATGTGGGACATTTGAGAAACTTTGAACTTTACTGTGCTCATGGACTTCCTCATCAAGTTATGGTATTGTTGCACTGTTTGTAACTATATGTTATAATTATGTGGTTTTGTCAGTTTTTTCAGTCTTGGTCTGTCCTGTGTTTGTGATATCACATCGGAGGAAATAATGTATAATTTCTTAATGCTTTTGAACTGCTGACATTTCAGTTTGAGAATTTTTAGTTTTTCATGCTTCACAACTGTCCCTGTTGTTTGGGCTCTACTGTGAAAAAAGCAGCATGTGATTCACAAATAAAGGTTCTCAGTTAAATTGATCAAGATCCCTGGTTGTAACATTCACGTATGTGATCAAAGGGTAGGGGGCCGAATATTTTTACAAGGCACTCTATGTACTTTGATGAAAACTTTTCTTTGAAATTTGAAGGACGACTGTCCAGTTGCACTCACATCTACTGTGATGGAGTACGTTGAGAGGTTAGTCGTGGCCAGAATCAACTCCAGCCTAAGCAAGGACCTGGACCCACTGCAATTTGCCATTCGCCACAACAGGTCTACAGTGGATACAATCTCAGTGGTTCTACACTTGGCCTTGGATCACCTGGACAACAGTGACACGTCTGTCAGGCTGCTGTTTATTGATTACAGCTCAGTGATCAGCACCACCATAGCCTCAGTGCCAAGCAATAATCTCCAAAACCTCCCTCTGTAACTGGATCCTTGACTTCTCCATCAGGAGACCTCAGTCAGTGCAGACTAAAAATAACATCACCTGCTCACTGACAATCAACACCGGCACACCTCCAGGATGCAAACTCAGCCCACTGCTCTATTCTCTCTCTACACCAACAACTGTGTGGCCAGGCACAGCTCAATCACCATCTATAAATTTGTCGATAACACAACTATTGTTGACAGAATTTGAGATGGTGACGAGGAGGCGTACAGGAGTGAGTAGATCAGCTGGTTGAGTGGTGTCATAACAACAACCTTGCACTCTACGTCAGTAAGGACAAGAAAATGATTGTGGATTTCAGAGAGGGGAAGTCGAGGGAATACACACCAGGCCTTACCGAGGGATCAGCAGTGGAAAGGGTGAGCAGCTTCAAGTTACTGGGTGTCAACATCTCTGAAGATCGATCCTCAGACCAACATATTGAGCCAATTATAAAGAAGGTCCAACAGTGGCTACATTTCATCAGGAGTTTGAAGGACTTGGTCTGACTCCAAATACACTTGCAAATCTCTACAGATGTACAGTGGAGAGCATTCTAACTGGTTGTATCACTGTCTGGTATGGAGGGTCACTGCACAGAATCAGAAAAAGGGGCAGAATACTGTCAACTCAACCAACTCCATCATGGGCACAAGCCTCCCCAGCATCAAGGACATCTTCAAAAGTGCAGTCGACATTTCAGGCCGAGACCCTTCGTCAGGACTAACTGAAGGAAGAGTGAGTAAGGGATTTGAAAGTTGAAAGCACATCTTTCCCTCCCCCCCTCTCTCTGCATTCCGCAGGGATCGCTCCCTACACAACTCCCTTGTCCATTCGTCCCCCCCATCCCTCCCCACTGATCTCCCTCCTGGCACTTATCCGTGTAAGCGGAACAAGTGCTACACATGCCCTTACACTTCCTCCCTTACCACCATTCAGGGCCCCAAGCAGTCCTTCCAGGTGAGGCAACACTTCACCTGTGAGTCGGCTGGGGTGATATACACATCCGGTGCTCCCGATGTGGCCTTTTATATATTGGCAAGACCCGACGCAGACTGGGAGACCGCTTTGCTGAACATCTACGCTCTGTCCGCCAGAGAAAGCAGGATCTCCCAGTGGCCACACATTTTAATTCCACATCCCATTCTGACATGTCCATCCACGGCCTCCTCTACTGTAAAGATGAAGCCACACTCAGGTTGGAGGAACAACACCTTATATTCCGTCTGGGTAGCCTCCAACCTGATGGCATGAACATCGACTTCTCTAACTTCCGCTAAGGCCCCACCTCCCCCTCGTATCCCATCTGTTACTCATTTTTATGCACACATTCTTTCTCTCACTCTCCTGTTTCTCCCTCTGTCCCTCTGAATATACCTCTTGCCCATCCTCTGGGTCCCCCCCCCTTGTCTTTCTTCCCGGACCTCCTGTCCCATGATCCTCTCGTATCCCCTTTTGCCAATCACCTGTCCAGCTCTTGGCTCCATCCCTCCCCCTCCTGTCTTCTCCTATCATTTTGGATCTCCCCCTCCCCCTCCAACTTTCAAATCCCTTACTCACTCTTCCTTCAGTCAGTCCTGACGAAGGGTCTCGGCCTGAAACGTCGACTGCACCTCTTCCTACAGATGCTGCCTGGCCTGCTGCGTTCACCAGCAACTTTGATGTGTGTTGCTTGAATTTCCAGCATCTGCAGAATTCCTGTTGTTTGCATCTTCAAAAGTAATGCTTCAAAACGGCAGCATCCATCATTGAAGACCCCATCACCCAAGACATCCCTTTTTCTCCTTGCTACTGTCAGGGAGGTGGTACAGGAGCCTGAAAACACACACTCAATGCTTCAAGAACAGCTTCTTCCTCTCCACCATCAGATCTCTGAATGGACAATGAACCCAGTTACACCACTGCAAAAAATGTTTAGCTCTCTCTTTGCACAACGTATTTTTTTTATTTAAAAATATTTCTTATTGTAATACAACAGGAGTTTGAAGGACTTGGTCTGACTCCAAATACATTTGCAAATCTACAGATGTACAGTGGAGAGCATTCTAACTGGTTGTATCACTGTCTGGTTTGGAGGGGCCACTGCACAGAATCAGAAAAAGGTGCAGAATACTATCAACTCAACCAGCTCCATCAATGAATGAAAGAAATTTATTTCAATCTGTACAAACATAACAAAAAGCATCATTTTCAATGATGATTTCAGAGGATAAAATTATAACAAAAACAAATATTCTTTAAAACAGACCCAAAGGGTGTCGGCTGAAGCTACAGCTTATTACGCCTACCCCTCTTACATATACAACAGCATATTTGGCATCAATCATCACATCAAAACAAAAAAATTCATAATCTTTTAACACAAAATCCAACTCCATTTATTTACATTACTCCCATTCATTTTAAATCATGTATTTTATATTTATTCATTATTTTTAAATAATTTTTAAATTTGTTAAGTGTGGTGCATGTTTTTAAATTCTCACTACCATAGGTTCCCCCCTGACTGAAATACAATGATTTTTTACATTTATTCTTATCCTTTGTTTTTGAAATATACATGTTCCTCTCAAATCATGTTGACTTTCTCTCATTTTAAACAACATTTGGATACTTTGTGGTAGCTGTCCATTTTTTACTTTATACATCAATTGTATTATCTTAAAATCTATGAACTCTCTGAATTTTAAAGTGTTTAGTTGAATAAATAGTGGATTGGTTGGCTCATAATAACTTGTCTTATTTACAATTCCTAGGACTTTCTTTTGGAGTAGAAAAATTGAGTTTGTATTTGTTTTGTATGTATTTCCCCATACGTCTACACAGCAAGTCATGTATGGAACTATAAGTGAACACTATAATGTATACAAAGATTCCTGATTTAAGAAATCTTGTGCTTTGTACAGTATTGTAATGGATTTTGACATTTTTGCTTTGACATAATTTATATGTGGTTTCCAGCTTAATTTATAATCTATTACCACTCCTAAAACTTTTGTTTCAGATACCTCATTAACTTCAACATCATTTATTGTAAGTTTACTATATGAGTTTGGTACACCGTTTCCAAATATTATGAATTTAATTTTACTTAGAATCAGTGATAATTTGTTAGTATCAAACCATTTCTTTATAATTTTTAGTTCTTTCTCCACTGTCCAAAAGTTGTTTCAGATGTTCCACACTACAAAATATAGTTGTATCATCAGCAGATATACATTTTAATGTCTGAGAGACCATACATATATCATTTATATACAAAATGAACAGCAATGGACCAAGCACTGAACCACAAGTTACCCTCAAAAGTTTTGAATTTGAGTTGTTTATATGATACCTGTCTTCCAAATAACTACTTAACCAGACATGTGCCACCCTCTAATACCACATCTTTCTAATTTTGTTAATAATAATTTATGGTCAATGGTGTCAAATGTTTTTTTTAGATCAAGGAACATTCCCACTGTGTATTATTTCTTTCTATAGCATTTGATATTTCTTCTACAAAATCTATTAATGCTATTGTAGTGGTTCTGCTTTTTTCAGAAACCATATTGCTCTTCACAGAGTATGTTTTGTTTTGTTATGAAATCATTTAACCTTCTTACAAATATTTTTTCCAATATTTTGGAAAACTGTGAGAGCAAAGAAACTGGTCTATAGTTTGAAAATACATGTTTATCTCCAGCTTTGTATATTGGAATGACCTTGGCTATTTTCATTTAATTGGGAAATTTTCCAGCAATCAAAGACCGATTACACGTATGAGTCAGTGGTTTCACAACACAGTCAATGATGTTTTTAATTAAATACTTATCATATCCATTCCAATCTGTTAATTTCTTGCTCTTTGATTTATATACTATATCAATTATTTCTTTTTCCTCAGTTGCTCTAATAAACATAGTGTAAGTGTTTATATTAATAATATTACTGTTTACTCCATCTTTACTGCTGGGTTCAGTAACTGATTTAGCTAATTTAATCCCCACATTAACAAAGAAATCATTAAACCTATCTGCAACCAAATTAGTATCCTTTATTACCATATAATTGTTTGAATTAAAGTAATATGGGTAAATTGTTTTTCTTTTATCCTTTTTAGTAATTTTATTTAAAACTCCCCAAGTATTTTTAATATTATTTCTCCAATAATTTACTAAAATAACTCCTTTTACTAGATCTCATAATACTTGTTAACTTATTTTTATATATCTTGTATTTAATTTCAGCTTCCTTTGTTCTATGTTTTAAGAATTTCTTATATAATACATTTTTCTTTTTACAAGCATTTTGTATTCCCTTTGTTAACCAAGGCTTATCAATACACTTCTCTTTGTCAACCTTTTTAACCAGTGGGCAACATTTATCATACAAATTATTTATTACAGAAACAAATGCTTCATAGGCTTCATCTACATAGACTGCATTCCAATCTTGTCTAACTAACTCCTCAAGAGATTTAATGGTACATTTTGTTTTATGTCAAATTAACCTACTAGTTTTAATTTCATTATTAATCATGATGCAGCTCTCAAAAGCTACAAAAACAGGCAGGTGATTGCTAACATCATTTATGAGTAAAGCTCCTGTTATTTTCCCATCAGTAACATTTGTAAATATGTATCGATGAGTGCAGCACTATTTACAGTTATCCTGCTTGGTTGTGTGACCCATCATGACAACCCTCCCCAGAATCGAGGACATCTTTACAAGTTACATCTCAAAACGGCAGCATCCATCATTAAAGACCCCCATCACCCAGGACATGCCCTTTTTCTCCTTGCTACTGTCAGGGAGGTGGTACGGGAGCCTGAAAACACACTCAATGCTCCAGGAACAGCTTCTTCCTCTCTGCCATCAGATCTCTGAATGGACAATGAACCTAGTTACACCGCCTTAAAAACCTTTTTCTCTCTCTTTGCACAACTTATTGATTTTATTTAAATATATTTCTTACTGTAATATACAGTATTTATCTTGTATTGTGGTGTACTGCCACAAAATAACAAATTACATGACATCAAACACAAATTGACATATACCAGTGATATCAGAACTGATTCTGATCAATCAAACCCTTTCCTCCTACACAGCACTCAATTCTTCTCCCATCCATGTGCCTATCTATGAGTTTCCTTACATGCCCTATCAAATATTGAAAGCCCTGGAGAGAGTGGACGCAGAGACGTGTCCGATAGTGGAGGAGTCTCAGACCAGAGGGCACAGTCTCGGAATAAAACAACGTCCCTTTAGAACAGAGATAAGCAGGAATTTCTTTAGCCAGAGGGTGGTGAATTAGTGAAATTCATCACCACAGACGACTGTGGAGGTCATGTCATTGGGGACACACACAGTGGCCACTCTGCTAGGTACACTTGTTCATTAATACAAATATCTAATTTGCCAATTACACTCTGCACCTGATAAAGTGGTCACTGAGGGCACACAGTGACACTGATTTCAAGATCAACACACTGAAAGTGCTGGATGAACTCAGCAGGTCAGGCAGCATAGATGGGAAAGAATAAACAGTCAATATTTCAGGCTGAGACCCTTCATCACGACTGGAAAGAAAGTACTGGGGAAAAAAAAGATGGATTTTTCCTCTCGCTTTCCAGTCCTGATGAAGAGTCTTGGCCCGAAACAGTGACTGTTTACTCTTTTGCATACATGTTGCCTGGCATGCTGAGTTCCTCCAGCATTTTGTGTATGTTGTTATTCACAGGGCAATTTATAAAGACCAATTAACTGACTAACCGGTACATCTTTGGACTGTGGGAGGAAACCGGAGCACCCAGAGGAAACCCACAGAGGGTGGTACGTATGCAGAATGAGATGCCACTGGAAGTAATTGAGGCAGGTACGATAATGACCTTTAAAAGACACCTCTGCCCCACCGTGATGCTTGCCTCTGTAACGTCACCCAGCTCCACCCCTGACCCAGTCCGTCTCTCATTCACACTTTCAGCCACCTCCCATTCCTGCCCTCTGCTCTCCACACACTCTGCTGGCTCTGCCTGAAATTGCCCTGAGGCCCCTTCACCCACCATCCCTGTGTTCACTAATCTGATTAAGTAACATTCAACCCAATTTTGCTTTCACATCCCAACATAACCTCAGCACTTCCTCCCAGTGTAATCCCCTCCAGCCTCTTAACACTCCCTCCAGTCCCAGCCTCTCAGAGTGTCATCACTGCATTTCCAGCCATGCCTTCTCCTCAGTCTTCAAGCCTGAAATTCTCTGCTGAAACCTCTCTGCCTCCCCATCTCCCTCCACCCCACACAGTTGTTTTACCAAACCGGGTATCTGGACGTTTCTGATCACCAGCTCTCATGCCGTGTGTCCCGGTGTCAAATTGGATTCATAATGTTCATCAGGTCACTTCAGTACTTTCCCTCATTAAATACAGGCTGTCTCTGCTCGTCTACAGAAATAATAAATAACATCTACTTCCTCTTACTGTACACAGCTCGCAGTTTGTCCCTACAAGACATTACTCACCCAGAAAACCCAGAATCAGCAGCACAACCCTCAGTTCAGCCGGTGACATTCTGGAAATGAAAGATTAGAATTAACTCAGTGAGTAATGACACACTGGGGCTGAGGACAAGGTGTAAATGGGGATGGGAACTGAGGATCGAAAGGGATATCCGTCTATAGTGGGATAGATACATCACTCTCTCACTGAAACCCCGCGGGCACAGATGAGATCTCCCTCAGTGAGACCTCACTCTCTCCCTTACTGAAACCCCAAAGACAGAGATAAAACCTCCCTTAGTGAGAACCCACAGAGATGAGATACCCCAGAGTCCCCACGGAAGGAGGTGATCTCTCCCTCTCTCCCTCACTGGGATCACACATACAGTGAGATCTCCATGACCGAGATCCCAGACAGAGGTGAGAGGTGAGAAATCCCTTCCTGAAACCTCACAGATGGATGAGACAGAAGAGCACCATCTACCTTCATTTATTTACACTCTCTCTCTCTCCCTCTCTACAACACACACACACACACACACACACACACACACACACACACACACACACACACAGAGCACAAGACAAATTTCCAGGTTCGATCAGTTTTGGGGATGTCTACTCACGTGTGACTCCCGATGAGGTGTTGCTGTGTGAACTGGAGGGAGATGGGACCACCTACAACCTCCTCACTCTGCTGTGAGTGGTGTCAGACTCAGCGACAGGTCAACGACTACTTTCCGCACCGGCTTCTCGAAGCAATGAAACCAGAGCTGGGCTGCGGAACAGTTGATGCATGATTGGAAAAAGTATGCAAAGCAAGCAAACAAACAACACCTATCCTGAGTCTCTGCAATGAAGAGCCTATTGTTCCCAGTCAGTGAGCTTCCTCTAACGACCACAGCTTCAGTGATGGGTCAGTATTGAGCAGGGGAACAGGAATGGACACGGGTGCTAGAGAGGAAATAGTCACAGGATTACTGTTGCCAGGTTTAAAATGGGTCAGTATTGTGGGGTGGGAGGTGTAGATCACCTGTAATGGACAGCAGGCATTAGAGGGGTAGTGGACACAGGATAAACCCCCGGTCAGGTTGGTTACAAATTTATCAAATCTCTGCTCATTCTCCTACTCTCTGGGGAATAAAGGTAAACACAATGATGAGGGGTACAGACAGTGTAAGTACAAGCTGGGGGAGAGCAGAACTAGAGAAAATTTACAAGGATGCTACCAGGACTTGAGGATCTGAGATACAGGGAAGGTTGAACAGGTGATGACTTTATTCCCCAGAGTGTAGGAGAATGAGGGAGATGTGACAGAGGTTTATTTACCCTATCCATACCCCTCACAATACAATATTATGGAGAGGGTCAATGTAAACAGAGCTGGAACTGTTTCAGGGGAACACGAGAGGGATCTTCTTCACTGAGAGAGAGGCGAGAGCGTGGAACAAGCTGCCGGCAGAAGAGGTGGATGCGCGTTCGATTTCAACGTTCAAGAGAAATGTGGATTGTACGAGGGTGGGAGGGGTACAGAGGGCTCTGGTCTGGGTGGAGGTCGATTGGACCAGGCAGGTTAATGGTTCAGCATGGACTAGATGGACAGAAGGTCCTGTTTCTGTGTTGTGGTGTTCTGAGACTCTTCTCTGACTCTGATTTCTGGGTTTTCTCCCCATTTAGAAAATAGTCTACGGCTTTATTCTTTCTAACAAAGTCTATGTCCATACACTTCCCTACACTGTATTCCATCTGCCACTTCTTTGCCCATTCTCCTAATTTGTCTTTCTGCAGACACCCTGCTTCCTCAGCACTACCTGCCCCTCCTGTCAACTTTGTATCATCCTCAAACATTGCACAAAGCTCTCAATTCTGTCATTAAAATCACTGACGATTCATGTGAAAAGAAGCGGTCCCAACAGCAAACCCTGTAGAATACCACAACTCACCAGCAGCCAACCAGTAAAGGCCCCGTTTATTCCCACTCATTGCCTCCTGCCAGTCAGCCATGCTGGTATCTTCCCTGGGCTCTTGTTTAGCAGACTCATGTGCATCACCTTGTCAAAGGCCTTCTGAAAATCCAGGTTAACAACGCCCACTGACTCTCTTTTCTCTCTCCTGCCTGTTATTTTCTCAAATAATTTCAGAGCTTTCTCATGCAAGATTTCCCCTAAGGAAACCATGCAGACTACAGTCTAATTTTTCATGTGCCTTCAAGTTCCCCAAAACCTCATGGTTAATAACGGACTCCAACAACCAACAAACGACTGAAGTCAGACTAACTGGCCCATAATTTATTGTCTCCTGCCACCCTCCCCTTTCAAGAGTGGAGTGACATTTGCAATTTTCCAGTCCTCCAGAATCATTCCAGAATTCAGTATTGTTGAAAGATCACAACTAAAGCCTCCATAATCCCTTCAGCTACCTCTTACAGAACCCTGGGGTGCAAGTCCATCTGGTTCAGACCTTTCAGCTTCCCAAGCCACTTCTCTTTAGTAATAGCAGAATCAGAATCAGGTTTAATATCACGGGTATTTGTCGTGAAATTTGTTGTTTTGTGGTAGCAGTACAGTGCAATAAAAATAAAAAACTATACTGTAAATTACAATAAGAGATTTATATATTTAACATATTCATATATGATGTTTAACTTAATACATATAGAATTTGATTAGAAGTAGAAAAAGAGCAAAAAATGAAAAAGAAAAGAGTGAGTGTACATGGGTTCATTGTCCATTCATAAATCTGATGGTGGTGGGAGGTGGGAAAGAAACTGTTCCTAATACGGTTAGTCTGAGGTTTCAAGCTCTGGCACCTCCTCCTTGATGGAAGCAATGAGATGAGACCATAAAACCATAAGACAAAGGAGCAGAAGTTGGCCATTCAGCCCATCGAGTCTGCTCCGCCATTTTATCGTGAGCTGATCCATTCTCCCATTTTGTCCCACTCCCTCGCCTTTTCACCATAACCTTTGATGCCCTGGCTACTCAGATACCTATCAATCTCTGCCTTAAATACGCCCAATGACTTGGTCTCCACTGCCGCCCTTGGCAACAAATTCCATAGATTCACCACCCCCTGGCTAAAAAAATTACTTTATATTTCTGTTCTGAATTGGCGCCCTTCAATCCTTAAGTCATGCCCTCTCGTACTAGACTCCCCCATCATGGGAAACAACTTTGCCACATCCACTCTGTCCATGCCTTTTAATGTTCGAAATGTTTCTATGAGGTCTCCCCTCATTCTTCTAAACTCCAAGGAATACAGTCCAAGAGCAGACAAACGTTCCTCATATGTTAACCCTCTCATTCCCGGAATCATTCTAGTGAATCTTCTCTGTACCCTCTCCAATGTCAGCACATCCTTTCTTAAATAAGGAGACCAAAACTGCCCACAGTACTCTAAGTGAGGTCTCACCAGCACCTTATAGAGCCTCACATCACATCCCTGCTCCTATACTCTATTCCTCTAGAAATGAATGCCAACATTGCATTCGCCTTCTTCACCACCAACTCAATCTGGAGGTTAACCTTAAGGGTATCCTGTACGAGGACTCCCAAGTCCCGTTGCATCTCAGAACTTTGAATTCTCTCCCCATTTAAATAATAGTCTGCCATTTATTTCTTCTGCCAAAGTGCATAACCATACACTTTCCAACATTGTACTTCATTTGCCATTCTTTGCCCATCCTTCCAATCTATCCAAGTCTCTCTGCAGATTCTCCGTTCCTCCACCTATCTTCGTATCATCAGCAAACTTAGCCACAAAGCCATCTATTCCATAATCCAAATCGTTGATGTACAATGTGAAAAGAAGCGGCCCCAACACTGATCCCTGCGGAACACCACTGGTAACTGGCAGCCAACCAGAATAGGATCCCTTTATTCCCACTCCCTGTTTCCTGCCAATCAGCCAACGCTCTATCCACGTATGTAACTTTCCCGTAATTCCATGGGCTCTTATCTTGTTAAGTAGCCTCCTGTGTGGCACCTTGTCAGAGGCCTTCGGAAAATCCAAATATACAACATCCACTGCATCTCCCTTGTCCAGCCTACTTGTAATTTCGTCAAAAAATTGTTATAGGTTTGTCAGGCAGAGGGCTTGTCCTGGGTGATGGATCCTTCATACTGGATTGGATGCTGCCTTTTGGAGGATTTCTTGCTCAATTAATCCTCGATGTTGGGGAGGTTAGCGTCCCTGATGGAGCTGTCTGAGTTTGCAACTTTCTGTAGCTTTTTCTGACCCTGTACAGTATCCTCTCCATACTGGACAGTGATACAACCAGTTTGAATGCTCTCTGCGGTACATCTGTATAAATTTGAGAGTCTTTGGTGACAAACCAAGTCTCCTCAAACTCTTAAATATATCCACTCTCATGCCTTCTTTGTAATTCTATTAATGTTGGGCCCAGCATCGATCTTCAGAGATGTTGACGCCCAGGTACTTGAAACTGCTCACCCTTTCCACTGCTGACCCCTCATTGAAGACTGGTGTGTGTTCCCTTGACTTCCCCTTGCTGAAGTCCACAGTCAATTCCCTGGTCTTACTGACATTAAGTGTAAAGTTGCTGTTTTGACACCACACAACCAGCTGATCGATCCCACTCCTGTACACCCCCTCATCACCATCCAAACTGCTGCCAACAATAGTTGTAGAATCAGCAAATTTATGAATGGCATTTGGGGCACCGACACTCACTCAGCACACTGACACTCTTGAATTTCTGAAATACTGTCTTCCACAGTGAAGACTGACACAAAATATTTGTAAATTCATCCACTATTTCGTTGTCCCCCATTACAACCTCTCCAACAGTTTTCCACTGGTCCAATATCCACTCTCCCATCTCTTTTACTCTTTATATATCTGAAAAAAACTTCTGTATTCACTTTTATTGGATAGCTTACCTTCATATTTCACTTTTCTCTCCTTATTGGTTTTCAAGTTGCCTTCTGCTGGTTTTCATCGGCTTCCCAATCCTTTAGCCTCACATTAATTTTTATGATCCATTCCCTCTCTTTTGCTTTTATGCTATCGTCGACTTCCCTTGTCAGCCTCAGCCTCCAGTTAGAACACTTCTTCTTTGGGATGTGTTTATGCTGGGCCTGCCCATCTGAATTTCCTCCACTCCGCACGTCCTGACTCTGCCTCGACCTCACTCCGACTACTTCCACTCGAACGTGACTCGACGTCTCTCGGAATCTGTCTCGCACCCGCACGTCTCGACCCTCAAGTCAGCCTGGCCTCTTCAGTACAGAACAAAGGGGGGGACGAATACATTTGAACTGCTGATATTTCCATTTTTGAATGCTTTACAATTTTCCCTGTTTTTTTCAGCTCCACTGTGGAAAAAAACATGTGATTCACAAATAAAAATTCTCAGTTAAATTGATCAAAATCCCTGGCAATACAGTGGCAATACTCATTTACGTGAACAAGGTGTTGGGGGCTGAATACTTTTTCAAGGCACTGTAGAAAGACAGATGGATAGATAAATAAATAATACCGAGAACATGAGATGTAGAGTCCTTGAAAGTGAGTCCATAGGTTGTGGGATCAGATTAGGATTGAGGTGAGTGAAGTTATCCTCACTGGACCAGCAGCCTGATGGTTGAAGTGTAATAATTGTTCCTGAACCTGGTGGTGTGAGACCCAAGGCTCCTGTACCTCCTGCCCAATGGAAGCAGTGAGAAGAGAGCATGGTCTGGATGGTGGGGGTCACTGATGATGGATGCTGCTTCCTTGTGTCAACACTCCTCGTAGATGTGCTCAATGCTGGGGAGGCTGTTTCAGTGTTGTCTGACTGTGACTCTCTCTCTCCCTTCATCTCTCACCTCTACTGTCTTTCACTTTCTCACTCTCCCCATTCCCCCAACACTTCAGAATGTACTAATGTTTTGTGTTTCAACCTGTGATGTTTCACCAAATGTGACCTTTCACCAAATGTGACCTGTGTCTATGATGTGAAAACCCTTCTGTTCTCAGTCTGTTTCATCCGGTGGCAAACAGGAGAACAGAACAGGACTGCTTTGAAAACACAAACTGGAGAATGTTCAGAGAGGCTGCTCCCTATGCCAGCCACGTAACATCGAGGAATATGTGGATTCTGTGACCTGCTACACAGAGAAATGTACTGAGAACGTTACCATCACAAAACACATCCGTGTGGAACAAGTCCGAAGCCATGGCTCACTGCAGAGGGCCATGCACGGCTGAGGGATTGTGATGTTGTCTTTAGATCGGGGGGACGTGACAGCTCTCTGAGAAGCAAGAAGTCTGCTTTCCCACTCCATCAGGAAGGTGAAATGGGAGCATTCTCAGAGAATTTTCAATCATTTCTGCAATACCAGGGAAAAGAGGTGCGTGTAGCAGGGAACTCAGAGGATTACAGACAAATCTACCCTGCACATCAGTGACGAGGACACCTCACTCCCTGACAGGTTGAGTATCTTTTACACCCAGTTTGATGCACAGAACAAAGTGCTGGTGAGAGAGACCCAGGGGAGGAAACCCTCCATCTGGCTGAAGCTGAGGTGAGGAAGGCCCTGGCCAGTGTTAACCCACACTATGTTGTGGGACCTGATCATATACCAGGTCGGGTTCTGAAAGACTCTGCATTCCAGTTAAATGAGGTGCTGACGGATATATTCAACATCTCTCTGGAACAGTCCATTGTCCTCTCGGTTTTCAAGATGGCAACCGTCATTCCAGGGCCAAATTCAGACTTCTCCCCCCTTCCCCCTCAGTCCAGAAGAAGGGTTTCAGCCCGAAATATCAACTGTACTGTTATCCATAGACGCTGCCTGGCCTGCTGAAACATTTTGTGTGTGTTGCTCAGATTTCCTCTTGTTTCTGACAAGCTGCATCTCCATCTGGTATGGGAGCAGCAGAGCATCAGACCGGAAGTCCCGACAGAGAGGGGTCATTTATCAGGAGTATGGCCCAAAGTATAATTAAGGATCCCAACCATCCATCCAGCATCCTCTTTGATTTTTTACCATCAGGCAGGAGACTCCGAAACATAAAATCAAGAATGGTCAGGATGGGAAACAGTTTCTTCCTTCAGACCATTAGGCTTCTGAACTCCCTGCCATATGGCATTTGAAGTGTAACTGGTTAATTTGTTCTGTACCGGAAAATTTAATTTATGAATTTTGATTCTTTATGTGCAATTCATTTGAGGATTTTATTCTTACTTTCCTGAGGTATTGTGTGTTATGTGTACTACTGCGTTTTACACTCTGGTCTGGAGAAACTTTGTCTCGTTTGACAGTATACATGTACATAGCTAAATGACAATAAACTGGACTTGACTTGTTTTGTCTGTCCTTCCTCACCGTCTCACTACACACTGTATCTACACGTCTGTCCTTCCTCACCGTCTCACTACACACTGTATCTACTTGTCTGTCCTTCCTCACCGTCTCACTACACACTGTATCTACTTGTCTGTCCTTCCTCACCGTCTCACTACACACCGCATCTACTTGTCTGTCCTTCCTCACTGTCTCACTACACACTGTATCTACTTGTCTATCCTTCCTCACCGTCTCACTACACACTGTATCTACCTGTCTGTCCTTCCTCACCGTCTCACTACACACTGTATCTACTTGTCTGTCCTTCCTCACCGTCTCACTACACACCGTATCTACTTGTCTGTCCTTCTTCACCGTCTCACTACACACTGTATCTACTTGTCTATCCTTCCTCACCGTCTCACTACACACTGTATCTACTTTTATACCAGCTGCCCCATCCTCAGCCCCATCACTCCCATTTCCATTCTCCTGCCAAATTAGATTAAACCCTCCACAACAGCTCTAGCAAACCTGCCCACTGGGATATTGGACCCCCTCGGGTTCAGATGTAACCTGTTTCCCTTCGACTGCTCTCCACTGTACAGATGTAGGGGTTCCTGAAATGGATTCTCCTAAACTACCTTTGCCAGTCCTGAAGAAGGATCTCAGCCCAAAATGTGAACATTTTATTCCTTTCCATAGATATTGTCTAAACTGCTGAGTTTCTCCAGCATTTTAGACTATAAGACATCGGAGCAGAATTAGGGTATTTGGCCAGTCAGTCATGGTTCATCCTTTTTTCTCCACCTCAGCCCCACTCCCCAGACCTCTCCCCGTAACATTTGATGCCATGTCCAATCAAGAACCTATCTTTTTAAATCTTTTTATTGAATAAGTATACAAAAAGGTAAGCCATATAGGCACTAATACACTGTTAGAATATAATAAAATTACAGGAGATATTAATACAAAAAAAATGATACAAACAATGTAATTTAAACATAACATACCAAGGTAACATAATAGCATACTAATTTTTATATATATATACCAATAGAGAAAAAGAAAAAAAAACCCACTGTGCAACTAACTAAAAGCAAAGCAAAGCAATGGGCTAACTTGGAACCAAGCAGAGTTAAAAAAACTTAAAATCACGTCCTCAATCCCGACCTCCATTCAAAACAGTAAAAAAAAAAGAAGGGTATATAAATATGGAGCAAAAAAAGAGGAGAAAAAAAATTACATTAAATGAAAATATTGAATAAAAGATCTCCAGGTCTGTTCAAATTTAAGTGAGGAATCATACAGATTGCTTCTAATTTTCTCCAAATTCAAGCATAATATTGTCTGAGAAAACCAAAAAAAGGTAGTTGGAGCATTAAGCTCTTTCCAATGTTGTAAGATACATCTTTTCGCCATTAAAGTAAGAAATGCAATCATTCTACGGGCTGAAGGAGAAAGATTACTGGAAATTTTAGGTAGTCCAAAGATAGCAGTAATAGGGTGAGGAGAGATATCTATATTCAATATCTTTGAGATAATATTAAAAATGTCTCTCCAAAAAGTTTCCAGAGTAGGACAAGACCAAAACATATGAGTTAAAGAGGCTATCTGCCCCAGACATCTATCACAAAAAGGATTAATATGAGAATAAAAGCGAGCTAATTTATCTTTGGACATATGTGCTCTATGAACAACTTTAAATTGAATTAGGGAATGTTTAGCACAAATAGAGGAAGTATTGACTAATTGTAAAATCTGCCCCCAGTCATCCACGGAAATGATAGACTCCAATTCCTGTTCCCAATCTACCCTAATCTTATCAAATGGAGCTTTCCTAAGTTTCATAATAATATTATAAATCATAGCCGATGCACCTTTCTGACATGGATTAAGGTTAATTATAGTATCTAAAATGTATGTAGGAGGAAGCATTGGAAAAGAAGAAAGTATAGTACTTAGGAAATTTCTAACTTGTAGATATCTAAAAAAATGTATTCTTGATAAATTATATTTATTAGATAATTGTTCAAAAGACATAAGGGAACCATCTAAAGATAAATCCAAAAACCGTGAAATACCCTTAATCTTCCAAATTTGAAAAGCACGATCCGTAAAAGAGGGAGGAAAAAATATGTTACCTAAAATAGGAATCGCTAGCCCAAATTGGTTAAGATCAAAAAATTTTCTGAATTGAAACCAAATATGTAAGGTATATTTAACTATCGGGTTAGATACCTGTTTGAGGCGTTTCATATCAAAAGGAAGAGAGGAACCTAAAATAGAGCCAAGTGTATAGCCCTGAACAGATTGTAATTCCAATGCTACCCATTTAGGAATGGATAGTATATCCTGGTCAAGTAACCAAAATTTCATATGTTGAATATTAATTGCCCAATAATAAAATCTAAAGTTGGGTAATGCTAAACCTCCATCTCTCTTAGCTTTCTGTAAATGTATTTTACCCAGTCTCGGGTTTTTATTTTGCCAAATAAATTAAGAAATTTTTGAGCCAACTTTATCAGAAAAAGATTTTGGAACAAAGATTGGTAATGCCTGAAATACACATAGAAATTTTGGCAAAAAAAATATCTTAACTGCATTAATACGACCAATCAAAGTTAAATATAAAGGAAACCATTTAGATGAAAGTTGAGTAATATGGTCAATTAAGGGTAAAAAGTTAATCTTAAATAAATCTTTGTATTTACAAGTAATTTTAATCCCAAGATATGAAAAATAATTATTAATCAATTTAAATGGAAAGTTATGATATAAGGGAAGTTGTTTATTAATCGGGAAAAGTTCACTCTTACTAAGATTTAAGTTATAACCTGAAAAGAGACTAAATTGTGCTAATAACTCTAAAACAGCAGGGATGGATTTTTGAGGATTAGAAATATATAAAAGTAAGTCATCAGCATAGGGTGATATTTTATGGGACTTTAAGCCCCGAGTTATCCCAGTAATATTTGGAGATTCTCGAATGGCAATTGCAAGAGGTTCTAATGCAATATCAAATAATAAAGGACTAAGAGGACAACCTTGTCGAGTGCCTCGAAAAAGAGGGAAAAAAGGTGATCTTAGAGAGTTAGTACGGACCGAGGCCACAGGAGAATGATATAACAGTTTGATCCAGGATATAAATTTCGAGCTAAAATTAAACATTTCAAGCACCTTAAATAAGTAAGGCCATTCTACTCTATCAAAAGCTTTCTCAGCATCTAAAGAGATAACACACTCAGGAACATTTTGTGAGGGGGTATAAACAATATTTAACAGTGTGCGAATGTTATAAAAAGAGTAACAACCTTTAATAAAACGCGTTTGGTCTTCCAAAATAATAAAAGGAAGTACTTTTTCTAATCTGTTTGCTAATAATTTAAAAAAAACTTTAGAATCAACATTTAATAAAGATATTGGTCTATAAGATGCACATTGAGCAGGATCTTTATCTTTCTTTAATATTAGAGAGATTGACGCTCTATTGAAAGATTCGGGAAGTTTACCAAGTTTTAATGAAGCCTTGAAAACCCTACAGAGTCAAGGGATTAATGAAGGTGCAAAAAATTTATAAAATTCTACGGTAAACCCATCAGGGCCAGGAGCTTTCCCCAAATTCATAGAGGAAATAACATTCTTAATCTCATCAGTGGTAATGGGAGTATCTAACATAGAAGACATATCCTGTGAAATCTCAGGGAAGTCTAGGTTATCTAAAAGTCATTCATATATTTAGAGTTTCAAGGAGACTGATATAAGGAAGAATAAAAATCAGAGAAGGTTTGATTAATCCCCGCATGATCAAGTATCAGTCATTCATTTTGATTATAAATCTGATTAATTTGAGACTTAGCATAATTAGACTTCAATTGGTTAGCCAGCAGTTTGCCAATTTTGTCACTGTGTACATAAAATTCACTTCTTATTTTCTTTAATTGGTTTACAATCGAGAACGAAAGTAATAAACTGTGTTCCATTTGAAGTTCAGTTCTTTGTTTATATAACTCCTCAGAGGGAGCTGTAACATATTTCTTATCAATTTCCTTAATCTTGTCCACAATTACCAACTCCTCCTGCTTCAGCTTCTTCCTCAAAGCAGCAGAATACGAGATAATCTGACCACGAATATAAGCTTTAAAAGTATCCCAAAGAATGTTCACAGAAATATCCTCTGTATAGTTGATTGTAAAAAAAAGATCAATCTGTTCATTCATAAAGTTAACAAAGTCCGAGTCCTGAAGCAACAGTGAATTAAAATACCATTGTCTATTATTTTGTGTATTGGCCTGAATTTTAATAGAAAGCTTAAGTGGAGCATGATCCGAAATGGTTATAGAATCATAATCACATTTAATCACTGAAGAAATAAGACGAGAGTCAATAAAGAAATAATCAATTCTTGAATAGGAATGGTGAACATGTGAAAAAAAAGAAAAATTTTTTTCCTGAGGATGCAAAAAACGCAAAATGTCCGTCGACCCAGAATCAGAGAGGAATGAATTAATCAAAGTTGCAGATTTATTAGGTAAGGTCCGTAGAGGAGCTGAACGGTCCAAAGCTGGAGATAAACAGGTACTAAGATCTCCGCCCCAGATCAATGAAAACTCATTCAAATTCGGGAACTGATTGAATAATGATTTATAAAATTCCGGACAGTCCATATTAGGAGCATAAACATTAACCAAAACTACCTTTTTATTAAATAGTAGACCACTAACCAGTAGAAATCTACCATTCGGATCAGAAATAATATCATGTTGTATAAAAGTAACTGAGGAGTCTATAAAATTAGAGACGCCTCGAATCTTAGTGTTGGAGTTCGAATGAAACTGTTGTTCCTTCCAGAATTTAAAAAAACGCAGTCTGTCCCCCCTCCGCGCATGGGTCTCTTGTAAAAATAAAATTTGTGCATTAAGTCTCCGGAACACTTTAAAAACTTTTTTCCTTTTAATAGGATGATTAAGACCATTAGTATTCCAGGAGACAAAATTAATAATAGACTCCATAAACCCTAAAGTCAACCCGCAACAATTGATGATAGGCTCGACCCATGAACCCGGAAAGGGAACAGAATAAATAAGAGATACTGGGAAAGAGAACACAACCAATACTTCAATAGTGTACATAGCCCAAGAAGAAAGAAACTAAAACGTGAAGCCCCTCCCACCACCACCCACCCCATGACCCCAAGGCTAAATCTAACACAGACCAGCCAGAAAGAAGCAAGCACTAAAACTACCCCCATGACTTACGGTATACGCTCCCTAAAAAAAGTGTAAATATAAAAAAGATCAGCTAGTTATAAAACAGTAAAAGAATAAAAAAAAGGTAAATCAATTAAAACAAACACTTAATATAACAGAGAAAAAGCCGGAAAATATAAAAAAAACCGCAACAAACCCCAGACCCTATGAGTAAACAAAAAAAGGAAGTGAAATTATTAACATAAACTAGTTATGAAAACCTACAAAAAGAAGTTGATTTCAAAACTACAAAATTTAAGGCCTCAAAGGAAATACGTAGAATGACGCTGAGGGAATAACCACCCAGAATCCCCTGGGAAAAAGAAAGGAATGACGCAGATAGAAAGAAAGTTTAGCAACCATATTAATTAATCCCAAAAATAAACTTTTCTGCCCATATAAGGCAAAAAAAAATTAACACTGACAAATTCACAACCTCCAATCAAACGGAGATAGTTAAAAATTACGATTAAGATGTTGAAGGTGAAAATTGATCCAGATAACTCTGGGCATCCGATGGAGATTCAAAAAAACGGAGGGCTCCATCCAACGTACGAATCCTTAGACGTGCAGGGTAAAGCAGCACTGGTTTTAAATCCATCTTGTAGAGTTCCGACATCACAGATCTGTAACGAACCCGTTGATCCTGAATTGGTTTACTGAAATCCTCCACGAATCGGAACTTAAGATCCAAAAAATCAATGTAACCTTTAGATCGAACGAAATGAAACAGTTTCTCCTTGTCTTGAAAGTAACGAAAGCGTAAGATGACATGTCGAGGTTTATCTAACTTAGACGAGTATGATGGAACTCTGTGAACGCGATCCAATAACGGTGGTTGGTCAGGGAATACAGTAGGAAATGCATCTTTTAAAAGTTGAGAAAAATACTTCATAGGGTTATCAGATTCAACAGCTTCACGCACCCCAATCATTCGAAGATCCTGCCGTCGCATTCTGGATTCTAAGTCAGAGTTTTTAAAGGTCAGAAAGTCAAGTTTCTTCTTCATTACATTAATTGTTTCTTCGATTTTCTCCATCTTAAGTTCATTTTGTTGCATGGATTTTTGAAGATCAGATATAGCCGACTGATGTTCCGTAATGGATGTTTGTATCTTATCGATTGAATCGGCAATTTTCTGGAAATTAATTGAAATTTCCGCACGAATCAGCTCCGTAACAGAGGTTGAAATTTCCCTTTGAATTAGCTCCGATATAGCTTTCAAAGTCAACGGTGGTTCAGTCGGAGGAAAATCAGTACCTTTCGGTCTAACCGGAGGTTTGCCGTCCTTCCCGTTTTTTCCATTCTTAGACATAGCAGACCTTAAACGCATCCGACTATCAAAGAGCCCAATTTATTTCAAAATATTGTAAAAGTCGATACCTTAATGGTTAATTAAAATATAGCTGATCATAAGAAAAAAAACTCAGAGGTAATGGAGCGAGTCAAGAACACGACTTCACTCCATGAGCTCCACTGGAAGTCCCCCAATCAAGAACCTATCAAGCTCTGCCTTAAATACACCCAATGACCTGGCCTAAAAATCATGCAAAAAAACAGAAACATTATATATTATAAAAATTGAGGTAGTGTCCATGGGTTCAATGTCCATTTAGGAATCGGTTAGCAGTGGGGAAGAAGCTGTCCCTGAATCACTGAATGTGTGCCTTCAGGCTTCTGTACCTCCTACCTGTTGGTAACAGTGAGAAAATGACATGCCTTGGGTGCTGGAGGTCCTTAATAATGGACGCTGCCTTTCTGAGACACCGCTCCTTGAAGATGTCCTGGGTCACGTTGTTGGCTGGTGCCCAAGATGGAGCCGACTAAATTCACAACCCTCTGCAGCTCTGTAAGTTGTCTCTCCAAGACCTCTTTGCTTTTGCTTCCTATGTCATTGGTACCAATATGTACGAAGACATCTGTCTGCTCTCTGTCCCTCTCCAAAATGTTGTGGATGCAATCCGAGATATTCCTGACATCTGGGAGGCAACATACCATTCTGGTATCCTATTCACCTCCACAGAACCTCCTGTCTGTTCCCCTGATTATTGAGCCCCCGATCGCTACCACTCCCCTCTCCTCCCCCTTCCCCTCCTGCACCACGGACCCATGCTCAATGTCAGTAACCCAGTCTCTGTGACATTCCCCTGGGAGGGCATCCCCCACAACAGTATCCAAAATGGTATACTTATCATTGAGGGAAATGTCCACAGGAGTGCTCTATGCTAACTGCCTATTCACATTTCCATTTCTCCTGACAGTCACCCCAGCTACTCACCTCCTGCAATTTCAGGGTGACTACGTCCCTGTAATTCTGATCGATTATCTCCTCACTCTCCTGTACAAGCTGAAGGCCATCCAGCTGCTGCTCCAGATCCCTAACACGGTCTTCAAGGATTTGCAGCCACATGCACTTCACGCAGATGTAGTTCCCTGGGAGACTGTGGGTCTCCCAAGACTGCAACATCCAGCATGAAGAACACACAACAGCCATTTATAACACTAGGTACAGTAAAAGAAAACAAAAATGGAACCTTAATGGAAGCTTACCCAGAGCCAATGCCTGTTGATGTAGAAAATTGGAGGATCATCTGTTTTCAATGAATTCATAAGAATAAATACTCTGTAATCTGTAAGGTCCAAATATCTGGAAGATTTTCAACAGACCAAACCAAAATGAAGACAAAAGTTAGGGAAATGACTACAGAGAAGCACAAATCAGGGGGAGGGTGCAAGACCATCCCAAAGGCACTGAGCATACCTTGGAGCTCAGGGCAGTCCATCGTGAAACCACAGCTACACTGCACAAGTCCAGCCACCCCTCAGAACTTAGTCACTGGAGAAGAATGGCACTTGTAAGAGAGTCTCCTGTCAAGCCAACAAAAACAAAGTTCAAAGTACATTTACTATCAAAGTATGTATAAATTATACAGATTCAGGTTTTTCTCCAGACAGGCAGCCACAGAACAAGAAACCCACAAGAACCCAGAACAAAAATACAAACCAACACTCAAGTCACAGAGAGAGAAAAAAAAACACGATTCGTATGAACAATAAAAGCAAGCAACAGCATTCAGATTGAAAGTGAGTCCATGGACACGAAGCCCAGGTCAGCCCAACAGCCTCAGTCTCAGTCCATCACACAATGGGGCTGACAGACACGAAGCTCAGATCAGTGGGAGCCGGCCCACAGCCTCAGTCTCAATGCAGTGGAGAGCAGAGCAACTGTTGTGGAGCAGCGAACAGAACCAGCCCAAACTTCACCTCCAGTCCCAATACCCCATCTTTTCAAACCATCTGGCCCGGTGTTAAATCATCCAATCTCCAGTCCCAATACCCCATCTTTTCAAACCATCTGACCCGGTGTTAAATCATCCAATCTCCGGTCCCAATACCCTGTCTTTTCAAACCATCTGGTCCGGTGTTTAGATCGTCCAGTGAGGACCTGAGATACAGGGAAGGTTGAACAGGTGATGACTTTATTCCCCAGAGTGTAGAAGAATGAGGGAGATGTGACAGAGGTTTATTTACCCTATCCATACCCCTCACAATACAATATTATGGAGAGGGTCAATGTAAACAGAGCTCGAACTGTTTCAGGGGAACACAAGAGGGATCTTCTTCACTGAGAGAGAGGCGAGAGCGTGGAACAAGCTGCCGGCAGAAGAGGTGGATGCGCGTTCGATTTCAACGTTCAAGAGAAATGTGGATTGTACAAGGGTGGGAGGGGTACAGAGGGCTCTGGTCTGGGTGGAGGTCGATTGGACGAGGCAGGTTAATGGTTCAGCATGGACTAGATGGACAGAAGGTCCTGTTTCTGTGTTGTGGTGTTCTGAGACTCTTCTCTGACTCTGATTTCTGGGTTTTCTCCCCACTTAGAAAATAGTCTACGGCTTTATTCTTTCTAACAAAGTCTATGTCCATACACTTCCCTACACTGTATTCCATCTGCCACTTCTTTGCCCATTCTCCTAATTTGTCTTTCTGCAAACACCCTGCTTCCTCAGCACTACCTGCCCCTCCTGTCAACTTTGTATCATCCTCAAACATTGCACAAAGCTCTCAATTCTGTCATTAAGATCACTGACGATTCATGTGAAAAGAAGCGGTCCCAACACCAAACCCTGTAGAATACCACAACTCACCAGCAGCCAACCAGTAAAGGCCCCGTTTATTCCCACTCATTGCCTCCTGCCAGTCAGCCACGCTGGTATCTTCCCTGGGCTCTTGTTTAGCAGACTCATGTGCATCACCTTGTCAAAGGTCTTCTGAAAATCCAGGTTAACAAGGCCCACTGACTCTCTTTTCTCTCTCCTGCCTGTTATTTTCTCAAAGAATTTCAGAGCTTTCTCATGCAAGATTTCCCCTAAGGAAATCATGCAGACTACGGCCTATTTTTTCATGTACCTTCAAGTTCTCCAAAACTTAATTGTTAATAATGGACTTCAACATCTTACCAACCACTAAGGTCAGACTAACTGGCCAATAAATTACTGTCTGTGTTTGCAACTTTCTGTAGCTTTTTCTGATCCTGTACAGTATCCCCTCCATACCGGACAGTGATGCAACTAGTTTGAATGCTCCCTGTGGTACATCTGTAGAAATTTGTGAGCGTCTTTGGTAACAAACTAAGTTTCCTCAAACCCTTAAATATAACCACTGTCGTGCCTTCTTTGTAATTCCATTAATGTTGGTCCCAGGATAGATCTTCAGAGATGTTGACCCCCAGGTACTTGAAACTGCTCACCCTTTCCACTGCTGACCCCTCATTGAAGACTGGTGTGTGTTCCCTTGACTTCCCCTTGCTGAAGTCCACAGTCAATTCCCTGGTCTTACTGACATTAAGTGCAAGGTTGTTGTTTTGACACCACACAACCAGCTGATCGATCCCACTCCTGTACACCCCCTCATCACCATCCAAACTGCTGCCAACAATAGTTGTAGAATCAGCAAATTTATGAATGGCATTTGGGGCACCGACACTCACTCAGCACACTGACACTCTTGAATTTCTGAAATACTGTCTTCCACAGTGAAGACTGACACAAAATATTTGTAAATTCATCCACTATTTCGTTGTCCCCCATTACAACCTCTCCAACAGTTTTCCACTGGTCCAATATCCACTCTCCCATCTCTTTTACTCTTTATATATCTGAAAAAAACTTCTGTATTCACTTTTATTGGATAGCTTACCTTCATATTTCACTTTTCTCTCCTTATTGGTTTTCAAGTTGCCTTCTGCTGGTTTTCATCGGCTTCCCAATCCTTTAGCTTCACACTAATTTTTGCGATCCATGCCCTCTCTTTTGCTTTTATGTGATTTTTGACTTCCCTTGTCAGGCTCAGCCTCCAGTGAGAACACTTCTTCTTTGGGATGTGTTTATGCTGGGCCTGCTGATCTGAATTTCCTCCACTCCACACGTCCCAAAACTGCCTCAACCTCTCTCCAAATCCCCCGAGTTAGCCTGGCCTCTTCTCTACAGAACAAAGGGGGGGGAGGGGGGAATGACTACTTTGGAACAGCTGATGTTTCAGTTTTTAAATTCTTAGTTTTCATGCTTTACAATTTTCCCTGTTTTTTTTCCGGGCTCCACTGCAAAAACAAGGAGCATGTGATTCACAAATGAAAATTCTCAGTTAACAGTGGCGGCGCCAGAGATTTTTTCTTGCTGGTGCTACAGTGGGGCAGAATTATTCAGTGATGGTACTAAGGGATGTACCCTATGGTAATATGTATTCGCAAGGCCAGACGCGTGGCGTTCAAAAGTCAGTTTCAAACATTATGTGCCTACTATAAATGCCTCTGTTGATTCACAAGCAACAGCAATTGATAGATCTAATATAGAAGTGAACTGTTACAGTGTCAACAACATCGGAGACAACCCAGGCTACACAGAGCATAAACAAACAAACCAACAGAGCATCCTACTCACAGTGCACAACGTGAATCACGCACCAATCCCGCAATCAACGTCAAATGCGTGCTTTTCAACTGAAAAACACAACACTAACCCACAATATCCACTGCTATTCGCATTACATAGACAGTAATGCCAAAAGATACACCGTTGTAAAGTCAAATAAGGCAAACAGCAGATGCAAGGCTTTACCAGGATTTGGACAATTCGTACTCTGACCATACAATACCTCAATTAATTCGGCTACTGAATTTAAAACAAAAATCAACAGAATCACTGCTTGGAAGTCTAAGCAAAACCAGTAGGCTTAATAGCAGTAAATGTAATAGTTTAGGATTTGCAGGAAACAGGAGGACTATGGGGTATCCAGCACAAAATAATAATTATAATCAGCATTAGTCTTGACCCAAATTTTAAAAAAAATCAACTGCACTCACCACTGATGTTTTCAGAGAAGCACAATCCATGTGTTGTTGTGATTGGTGGTGAAAGCATCAATCTTCCGGCTGTTTATGGCCAACAGGGTCAAGTTGCTGTTCCGAGCATCGCCGCTGCTATTCCTTAGGTAGTTTTTAAGGCGGCTGAGGCAAGATAAACTCTGTTTGCACGAAGCAGATGTCACAGGTAGAGTCAGCGATATACAGATTAGTTTGGAAAATCTATAGCTGCATCGCGGTAGGGTCTCATTGAAGCTAGAAATTCCACTGTGTCATTCACTGGCTGTCCTTGCTAGAGACTCAACCACAGCTCTCATATACACACACTCATGCTTTTCTTGGACAATCTTTGCATGTTCTTTGTCAAGCATATTTCCCAATCTTGAACCGTCTTGTTTTCTCAATCTGAATTCGGCCCATGTCTCCATAGCAAACTTCTGAGCTACACTTACATGGTGCATTTTGAAAGCTGTTGTAGCTTTCCGCCAGTTGCGGTAACCGGTGACAGTGAAGGTAGACTCAGAATGGAACCCATGTCCACTACACAGGAAACGCTTGCATGCGAAGCAGAACGCAGTATCTTTCGTGATTGAATACTCCAGTCAGTCAAACCAGCCACAAATAAAACTCCTTTGCTGCTTGCCAAACTGTTGTGAGCAGCAAAGGGTACTTTTTCAATGCTGGCCGATGGGGTCCTTCCTCAGGCTGCTGGCCAACATCGCTAACAGTATTCCCACTAGCACTAAGAGCAGCTTCATCCACGTTCTCTTCCGAATCCCGCTCCATTTCTTGTTCCTCTACTTCGCCCTCACACTCCTTCGATGAACTGCTGTCGTCCTCATCCCCACTTACTTCTTTCTGCATGTCACTTTCAATTAAGACAAGTTCAGGCTGAGACACCACTGATTCTTCTGGACAAGGTCGTTTTCTCACTAAAAATCGATCTGTTTTTCACGCCGCCAAAATAATGCACGTGCCAGGCCGAGGCTAGCTTGTAAACGCACAATGTGCATGTGTGTGTGGGGGACATCTGATAGTCTCGTAAGACCACGGATCTGCGCCTGGATGTATACTATCAATCTCTCGCGTGAGTGAGAGTGAGTGACATCACCACCTTAAGTGATCTTAGATCATCTTAACTGATCTGAGGACAGCAACGGCGAGACACTGACAACGAACAAATAAGCAGAAGAGTAAAGTGGATCTGACAGAGTTTATAACTTTATTGCTACGTGGGTGCTATGGTAATTGGGGGCACAGTTTCACCAGATCAACTGGAGAAACAAGCTGTATAGCTATACAGAGAAAGCGAAGCAGCTGAAATTTGTATGTGAAATTTCAGTTAATTTCTTGGTGGTGCTAGGCTGGTGCTATTGCAATTTCTGCTGGGGCTATAGCCCCAGCTAGCACCACCTTAGTGCCACCCCTGCAGTTAAATTTTTCAAAATCCCTGGCTGCAACACTCATTTATGTGAACAAGGTGTCGGGGGGGCTGAATACTTTTTCAAGGCACTGTAGAAAGACAGATAGATACATAAATAAATAAATAATACTAAGAACATGAGATGTAGAGTCCTTGACAGTGAGCCCAAATGTTGTGGAATCAGGTTAGTATTGAGGTGAGTGAAGTTATCCTTACTGGATCTGCAGGCTGATGATTGAAGGGTAATAACTATTCTTGACCTGGTGGTGTGAGACCCAAGGCTCCTGTACCTCCTGCCCAATGGAAACAGTGAGAAGAGAGCATGGTCTGGATGGTGGGGGTCACTGATGATGGATGCTGGTTTCTTGTGTCAACACTCCTTGTAGATGTGCTCAATGGTGGGGAGAGCTTTTCCTGGGGACTGGGCTGTTTCCACCACTTTTAATAGGCTTGTCCGTTCTTGTGCACTGGTGTGGGACTGGGACAGATCAACCAGTGAGTGGTGACCCAGGCTTAAGGCTCTGAGTGTGTTGTCTTCTTGTATAATGAGATGGAGGGGCCTCAGGACGGAACTCTAGAGCAGGGTGTCTTGGTTTCACTGACCAGTAGATTAAATGGCCACAGAAAACTGCCTCCAGGGGAATGTGGAGACAATAACATGGGATTTTAGCATAGGATCAGTGTCAATGGTGTTTGATGGTCAGCACATACCCAATGGACCAAAGGGCCTGTTTCTGTGATGTGTAACTCTGTGACTCTCTCTCCCTTCCTCTCTCACCTCTGCTGTCTTTCACTTTCTCACTCTCCCAACCCCCGTCTCCTCGAACACATCAATGCATTGCTTTTGACATGTGACCTTTCACAAAATGTTACCTGTGTCTATGGTGTGAAAACCCCTCTGTCATCAGTCTGTTTTCATCTGGTGGCAAACAGGAGAACAGAACAGGGCAGAATTAACCAGAGGGATGCTCCTATTGGAACTGTGATGGCCACAGAAGCAAGAGTGAATAATTTGGAAAGTTTTGCAAACAAACAGAATATTCAGCCCCACAAACTACATGGCATCTCTCTGACCCTCTCTCACACCCCCCCCCCTTTCTGTCTCACTCTCCCTGTACCAGCTCACTACCCTATTCCAGGAATTCCTCTCAGTTCTGTCGGTGGGTGAATTTGCATCTGTGGTTTTCAACACGTGATACCTGCGTGAGTGAAATGAATAGTCCTTTGTTCGCAATCTGTGTGTATTTCGTCGGCTATAATTTCTTGTCTTTTGCCTCCCTCCCTTCTTAAAGATTGGAGTGACATTTACAATTTTCCATTCCTCCGAAACCATCCCAGAATCTTGTGATTGTTAAAAGATCACAACTAATTCCTCCACAAACATTTCAGCTACCTTTCAGAACCCTGGGGGGGTTAGTCCATCTGGTCCAGGTATCCTGTCTTCTTTCAGACCTTTCAGCTACCCAAGCACCTTCTCCTTATCAACTACACTGACATCTGCCCCCAACACAAATTTCTGGCAGACCGATGGTCACTTTCACAGTGAAGACCTACAGAAAGTACTTACTAAGTTTGTCCGCTTTCTCTATTCCTTTTTACAAGCTTTCCAGCATCAATTTTCCATTCTTGTTTCTATTTTACTTTTCATATATCTGAAAAAGCTTTTATATTATTGGCTAATTAACCTTCACATTTCATCCTTTCTCCTTCTTGTATTTTTATTGCCTTCACTTGGTTTTTAAAATTTTCCAGCTTCTCACTAATTATTGCTTTATTGTATGCCCTCTCTTTTGCTTTTATCCTGTCTTTGACTTCCCATTATAGTTGCCTCATCCTCCCTTTACAATATTTCTTCATCTGTGGTATTTATCTATCCTGCACCTTCTGAATTACTCCCAGAAACTCCAGCCATTGCTGCTCTGCCAACATCCCTTCTAATGTCCCCTTCCAATCAACTTTGGCCAGCTCCTCTGTCATGCCTCTGTAGTTCCCTTCACTCCACTGTAATACTGATACATCTGATTTTAGCTTCTCCCTCTCAAACTGCAGGGTGAATTCCATCATATCATGATCTCTGCCTCATTACACAACACCAAATCCAGATGTCTTTTTTCTTGGTAAGCTCAAAAAGCTGCTTTAAAAAGCCATTTAGCAGGCATTCTATAAATTCTTTCTTTTGGGATCCAGCACCAACCTGATTTTCCCAAACTACCTGCATATTGAAACCTCCATGGCTATCATTACATTGCCCTTTTCATCTCTTGCCCACATCCTAGTTACTATTCCAAGGCCTGAATATAACTCCCATCAGGGTCTCTGTACCCTTGCAGTTTCTTAACTTTACCTACAAGGATTCTACATCTTCCTAATCCTATGCCAACCATCTCTCAGAATTCAATTCCCACCCCACCCCCCTGCTTACCCTCCTGTCCGCTCAATACAACATGTATCCTTGCAAGATAAGCTCTCAATCAATCATCTTTCAACCATGGCCCAGTGATGCCCGCGATGTCATACCTCCCAATGTCTGCGTTACAAGATTGTCGACGTTATTCATTCAGTGTGAGCATTCAAAGATAACACTTTCAGTACTGTATTCGGTTTTACCCCCATGTTACCATCAGTTAAATTTATATCCCTTTCTAAGCCTTTTGTCTTTTTATTTATTCTGGAGACTTTTGTAACCTCTCCTGAACTCCCCTTCCCTTTTACTTTATCCTCACTCTTCCAATGTTGAAACTTTGAACCTAATATTTAGTTTAAAGACAAACTTCACCTGACACCACTACAATTTTGACTGGTCATCTGCCTAAATTCCACCACCATGTTGGTTTTGGTACCAGAGGTGAAAATACACCCGACCTGGTTTATACTAACATACCAGGAGCATATAAAGATGTCAAGATTGGACTCATAAGCCACTTGAGAGCCCATAAATAGATCAACAGAATGAAGACCATCATCCTCGACCTCGAGGGATAGCCACAATGATGATATAAAGCTGTTCCCCTGCCCCACACTGGGCTCTCAGATCACTTGTCTGTTATGCTAATTCCAGCATACAAACCACTGATCAAACTGGCCAGACCAGTTCTGAGGGAGCAATCTCAGGATGCAGGACTGCTTTGAAAACACAAACTGGAGAATGTTCAGAAAGGCTGCTACCTACATCAACCACCTTAACATCGAGGAATATGTGGATTCTATGACCTGCTACATAGAGAAATGCACTGAGACAGTTACCATCGCAAAACATCTGTGTGGGGGCAAGTCAGAAGCCACGGGTTACTGAAGAGGGCCAAACATGGCTGAAGGATCATGATGTTGTCTTTAGATTGGGGGGACCAGGACACCTCACTCCCTGACAGGTTGAATATCTTTCACGCCCAGTTTGATGCACAGAACAAAATGCAAGCGAGAGAGACACCCAGGGGTACAGACCTTCCATCTGGCTGAAGCTGAGGTGAGGAAGACCCTGGCCAGGGTTAACCCATGCAAAGCTGATAATCTACCAGGTCGGGTTCTGAAAGACTCTGCTGCCCAGCTAACTGATGTGCAGATGGATATATTCAACGTCTCTCTGGAAGAATCCATTATCCCCTCAGTTTTCAAGACGGCAACCACCTTTCCAGGGCCAAAGGAGGAGACAGTAACCTGTCTAAATTACTATCATCTGGTGGCATTAACATCAACCATTATGAAATGCTTTGACCAGCTGGTCATGGAGCGCAATAAAGCCTCTCTCCTGCCTACATTGCACCCTTTCTGTTTCAGTTTTTGGTTCAGCTTGAATTGATCCAATGATGATGCATTAGCCTCTGCCTCCACTCTGTCCTGTCCCACCTGGAAAATGGGGTCTCACATTTATAGACCAGTTTGGCATTTAACACCATCATACTCCAGAAACTGCCCCTTCTGGGTGTTAACACCTCCCTCTGTAACTGGATCCTGGACTCCAATGGAAAGGCCACAGTCAGTCTGTGTGGACAGTGAAGTCTCCAGTCCCATTACACTGAGCACTGGTGCTCCCCAGGGCTGTATGCTCAGCCTACTGCTGACACGTGACTGTGTCACAGGATTCAGCTCAAACCGTGTCATACAGTCTGCGAACAACACAACAGGGGTTGTGATCTCATCAACAACGATGACGAGTCAGAGTACAGAGAGGAAGTGGAGACGGTGGTGGATTGGTGTGAGAACAACAACCCCAGTCTGAATGTGGAGAAGACCAAGGAAATGATTGTGGACTTTGGGAAAGTGAAGATGAACCATCCCCCTCTGTGCATACATGGCTGCTCTGTAGGGAGAGTCAAGTGCACCAAGTTCGTGGGAGTTCACATCACGGATAACCTCACCTGGTCCCTCAATATCACCTCCCTGAATAAGAAGGCACAGCAGGACCTCCACTTCCCACCAGCTCTGCACTCTGGCAGTGTACTTTAGGTTGTTGTCCAACTGAAAGATGAACTTCCTGCCCAGTTTAAGCTTTCTGGCAGAGGCCAGCAGGTTTTTATCCAGGATCTCTCTGAATTTAGCAGCATTCATCTTCCCATGAAGTGGTTTCAAATTTTAAAAAAACTGAAGGGGAGGTAAGGGGATTAGGAAGGTTTCCCCTGTCGCTATTGCCCTCAGTAACAAGTACACCTCTTTGGATACTGCTGGGGAATGACCCACTGGGGCTTGGCAGAACCAGCCAGGTTTGTGGATGATACCAAGATTGGTGAAGTTGTGGATAGTGTGGAAGACTGGCAAAGAATAAGCACAACATAGATCAGTTGCAGATATGTGCTGAGAAGTGGTAGATGGAGCTTAACCCAGATAAATGTGAGGTGTTGCACCTTGACAGGGAAAATGCAAGGAGACAGTACACTGCTAAGGACAAGATCCTTAGTAGTGTTGCTGAGCAGAGAGATCTTTGGATTCAAGTTCATAGCTCCTTGGAAGTGGCTACACAGTTCAAAAAGAAATTGCCTGCTACAGAAACATCAATAGCAAAAAGTTGATGGCCTATGTGCTCTCGTATGTTTAAAAGACAATTTCCTTTCCTTCCTTGAGTGGCCCAGTTAGAGTTCACTGCATCAAACATCTCTGGCAAGCCATCAATAAAGCCGTGCACCGCCGCTCCCCAACTAAACACAGCACAGCATGAGTAAATTTGCAGGGGGGAATGGGCAAATTCTGCTCCATCACATTGTGCAAAGCTAATAAAAACTCATCTAAGATGACTATTGGCTGTAATAGCTGTGAGAGGTGATTCAATTAAGTACTGAGCAAAGGGGATGAATATTTTTGAACTAATGCCACATCAGGTTTTCTATTTTTAGTTTTTCCATGCTTTACAATTTCCGTTTTTCAGCTCCACTGTGAAAAAAGAGCACGTGATTTACAAATAAAAATTCTCAGTTAAATTGACCAATATCCCTAGTTGCAACACTCATTAAGGTGAACAAGGTGTTGGGGGCTGAATACTTTTTCAAGGCACTGTAGAAAGACAGATGGATAGATAAATAAATAATACCGAGAACATGAGATGTAGAGTCCTTGAAAGTGAGTCCATAGGTTGTGGGATCAGATTAGGATTGAGGTGAGTGAAGTTATCCTCACTGGACCAGCAGCCTGATGGTTGAAGTGTAATAATAATTCCTGAACCTGGTGGTGTGAGACCCAAGGCTCCTGTACCTCCTGCCCAATGGAAGCAGTGAGAAGAGAGCACGGTCTGGATGGTGGGGGTCACTGATGATGGATGCTGCTTCCTTGTGTCAACACTCCTTGTAGATGTGCTCAATGCTGGGGAGGCTGTTTCAGTGTTGTCTGACTGTGACTCTCTCTCTCCCTTCATCTCTCACCTCTACTGTCTTTCATTTTCTCACTCTCCCCATTCCCCCAACACTTCAGAATGTACTAATGTTTTGTGTTTCAACCTGTGATGTTTCACCAAATGTGACCTTTCACCAAATGTGACCTGTGTCTATGATGTGAAAACCCTTCTGTTCTCAGTCTGTTTCATCCGGTGGCAAACAGGAGAACAGAACAGGGCAGAATTAACCAGAGGGAAGTTCCTGTTGGAACTGTAATAACCACAGAAGTGAGAGAGAATAACTTGGAATGTTTTTCAGAGAAGCTGGATATTCAGCCCCACAAAATACATGGCATCTCTCTGACCCTCTCCCCAGACCCGCCTCTCTGTCTTTCTGTACCACTTCACCACCCTGTTCCAGGAACACCTCTCATTTCTCTCTGTGGGTGAATTTGCATCTGTAAAAGCTCCTCTTTAAATATACAGAATGATTCGGCCTCCACAGCCGTCTGTGACAATGATCACCCTCTGGCTAAAGAAATTCCTCTTCATCTCTATTCTAAATTGACGTCCCTCTATTCTGTGACGGTGGCCCTCACTCCTACCCAGAAACATCAAATGCTCCTGATACGATAACTGTTTCAGACCCAGGATCATTCTCATGAACCTCCTTTGGACCCTCTCCAATGCCAGTGAATTTTTTTTAGTTGAGGGACCCAAAACTACTCAATATTCCAAATGCATTCTGACAAATGCCTTATAAAGCCTCAGCATTTCTTCCTTGGTTTTATATTCTAGTCTTCCCCACACTGTATCCTATCTGCCACTTCTTTGCTAAATCTCATTTGCACATGTCCTTGGGCACACAGCCTGCTTCCTTAACTCTACTTCTCCCTCTTCCTATCTTTGTATCATCTACAAAGCTATCAATTCTGTCATCCAACTCATTGACAAACAGTATAATGTGAAAAAAAAAATCGGTCCCAACACCGACCACTGTGAAGCACAGCTAGTCATTGGCAGCCATTCAGAAAAGGGCCCCTTCATTCACACTCTTTGCTTCCTGCCAGTCAGTTGTTCTTCTATCCATGTCAGTGCCTATCCTGCAAAACCATGGGCTCTTATCCTGTGAAGCAGCCTCATGTGTGGCACCTGGTCAAAGGCCTTCTGAATATTGAAGTAAACAACATCCGCTAACTCTCCTTTGTGTCTACCCTGCCTGTTATTTCTTCAAAGAATCCCATCAGATTTGTCAGGCAAGATTTCCCCTGAAGGAAACCACGCTGACTATGGCCTATTTCATCATGTGCCTCCAAGTACCCTAAAAAAATCATCCTCAATAATGGACATCTTACTATTCCTGAATCTAGTGATTGTTGAAGATCACCACTCATGCCTCCAGAATCAATTCAGTTGCCTCTTTCAGAACCCTGCAGTATAGTCCATCTGGTCCAGGCGAGTTATCTACAGTGGCATGCAAAAGTTCAGGCACCCCTGGTCAAAATTTCTGTTACTGTGAATAGCTAAGCGAGTAAAAGATGACCGATTTCCAAAAGACATAAAGTTAGAGATGACACATTCCTTTAATATTTTAAGTAAGATTACTTTTTTATTTCCATCTTTTACAGTTTCAAAATAACAAAAAAGGAAAAGGACCTGAAACAAAAGTTTGGGTACCTTTGCATGGTCAGTACTCAGTAACACACCCTTTGGCAAGTATCACAGATTGTAAACGCTTTTTGTAGCCAGCTAAGAGTCTTTCAATTCTTGTTTGTGGGATTTTCGCCCATTCTTCCTTGCAAAAGGCTTCCAGTTCTGTGAAATTCTTGGGCTGTCTTGCATGCAATGCTCTTTTGAGGTCCATCCACAGATTTTCGATGATGTTTAGATCGGGGGAATGTGAGGGCCATTGCAAAACCTTCAGCTTGCGCCTCTTGAGGTAGTCCATTGTGGAATTTGGGGTGTGTTTAGGATCATTATCCTGTTGTAGAAGCCATCTTTTCATCTTCAGCTTTTTTTACAGACAGTGTGATGTTTGCTTCCAGAATTTGCTGCTATCTAATTGAATTCATTCTTCCCTCTACCAGTGAAATATTCCCGGTGCCACTGGCTGTAACACAAGCCCAAAGCATGATCGATCCACTCCCGTACTTAACAGTTGCAGAGGTGTTTTTTTCATGAAATTCTGCACCCTTTTTTCTCCAAACATACCTTTGCTCATTGCAGCCAAAAAGTTCTATTTTAACTTCATCAGTCCACAGGACTTGTTTCCAAAATGCATCAGGTTTGTTTAGATGTTCCTTTGCAAACTTCTGACGCGAATTTTCTGCTAAGGTTTTCTTCTGTTGACTCTTCCATGAAGGTAATATTTGTGCAGGTATTGCTGCACAGTAGAACAGAGCACCACCACGCCAGAGTCTGCTAAATCTTCCTGAAGGTCTTTAGCAGTCAAACAGGGGTTTTGATTTGTCTTTCTAGCAATCCTACAAGCAGTTCTCTTGGAAAGTTTTCTTGGTCTTCCAGACCTCAACTTGACCTCCACCGTTCCTGTAAACTGCCATTTCTTAATTACATTACGAACTGAGAAAATGGCAAACTGAAAACGCTTTGCTATCTTCTTATGCCCTTCTCCTGCTTTGTGGGCATCATTTATTTTAATTTTCACAGTGCTAGGAAGCTGCTTAGAGGAGCCCATGGCTGCTGATTGTTGGGACAAGTTCTGAGGAGTCAGGGTATTTATAAAGCTTTGAAATTTGCATCACCTGGCCTTTCCTAACAATGACTGTGAACAAACCATAGCCCTAACAAGTTAATTAAGGTCTGAGACATTAGAATAGTTCATAGAATAGTACAGCACGGTACAGTACAGGCCCTTCGGCCCACAATGTTGTGCCGACCCTCAAACCCTGCCTCCCATATAAGCCCCCACCTTAAATTCCTGCATATACCTGTCTAGTAGTCTCTTAAACTTCACAAGTGTATCTGCCTCCACCACTGACTCAGGCAGTGCATTCCACACACCAACCACTCTCTGAGTAAAAAACCTTCCTCTAATATCCCCCTTGAACCTCCCACCCCTTACCTTAAAGCCATGTCCTCTTGTATTGAGCAGTGGTGCCCTGGGGAACAGGCGCTGGCTATCCACTCTATCTATTCCTCTTATTATCTTGTATACCTCTATCATGTCTCCTCTCATCCTCCTTCTCTCCAAAGAGTAAAGCCCTAGCTCCCTTAATCTCTGATCATAATGCATACTCTCTAAACCAGGCAGCATCCTGGTAAATTTCCTCTGTACCCTTTCCAATGCTTCCACATCCTTCCTATATTGAGGCAACCAGAACTGGACACAGTACTCCAAGTGTGGCCTAACCAGAGTTTTATGGAGCTGCATCATTACATCGCTACTCTTAAACTCTATTCCTCGACTTATGAAAGCTAACACCCCATAGGCTTTCTTAACTACCCTATCCACCTGTGAGGCAACTTTCAGGGATCTGTGGACATGTACCCCCAGATCCCTCTGCTCCTCCACACTACCAAGTATCCTGCCATTTACTTTGCCTTGGAGTTTGTCCTTCTAAAGTGTACCACCTCACACTTCTCCGGGTTGAACTCCATCTGCCACTTCACAGCCCACTTCTGCATCCTATCAATGTCTCTCTGCAATCTTTGACAATCCTCTACACTATCTACAACACCACCAACCTTTGTGTCATCTGCAAACTTGCCAACCCACCCTTCTACCCCCACATCCAGGTCATTAATAAAAATCATGAAAAGTAGAGGTCCCAGAACAGATCCTTGTGGGACACCACTAGTCACAATCCTCCAATCTGAATGTACCCCCTCCACCATGACCCTCGGCCTTCTGCAGGCAAGCCAATTCTGAATCCACCTGGCCAAACGTCCCTGGATCCCATTCCTTCTGACTTTCTGAATAAGCTTACTGTGTGGAACCTTGTCAACTGCCTTACTAAAATCCATATAGATCACATTCACTGCATTACCCTCATCTATATGCCTGGTCACCTCCTCAAAGAACTCTATCAGGCTTGTTAAACACGATCTGCCCTTCACAAAGCCACGCTGACAGTCCCTGATCAGACCATGATTCTCTAAATGCCCAGAGATCCTATCTCTAAGAATCTTTTCCAACAGCTTTCCCACCACAGACGTAAGGCTCACTGGTCTATAATTACCCGGACTATCCCTACTACCTTTTTTGAACAAGGGGACAACATTCACCTCCCTCCAATCCTCCGGTACCAATCCCGTGAACAACAAGGACATAAAGATCCTGGCCAGAGGCTCAGCAATCTCTTTCCTCACCTCATGCAGCAGCCTGGGGAATATTCCGTTAGGCCCCGGGGACGTATCCGTCCTAATGTATTTTAACAACTCTAACACCTCCTCTCCCTTAATATCAACATGCTCCAGAACATCAACCTCACTCATATTGTCCTCACCATCATCAAGTTCCCTCTCATTGGTGAATATCGAAGAGAAGTATTCATTGATGACTTCGCTCACTTCCACAACCTCCAGGCACATCTTCCCATCTTTATCTCTAATTGGTTCTACCTTCACTCCTGTCATCCCTTTTTTTCTTCAACTAATTGAAGAATGCCTTGGGGTTTTCCTTTACCTTACTCGCCAAGGCCTTCTCATGCCCCCTTCTTGCTCTTCTCAGCCCCTTCTTAAGCTCCTTTCTTGCTTCCCTATATTCCTCAATAGATCCATGTGATCCTTGCTTCCTAAACCTCATGTATGCTGCCTTCTTCCACCTGACTAGATTTTCCACCTCACTTGTCACCCATGGTTCCTTCACCCTACCATTCTTTACCTTCCTCACCGGGACAAATTTATCCCTAACATCCTGCAAGAGATCTCTAAACATCGACCACATGTCCATAGTACATTTCCCTGCAAAAACATCATTCCAATTCACACTAGCAAGTTCTAGCCTCATAATTTGCCCTTCCCCAATTAAAAATTTTCCTGTCCTCTCAGATTCTATCCTTTTCCATGATAATGCTGAAGGCCAGGGTGCGGTGGTCACTGTCCCCCAGATGCTCACCCACTGAGAGATCTGTGACCTGATCCGGTTCATTACCTAGTATTAGATCTAGTATGGCATTCCCCCTAGTCGGTCTGTCCACATACTGTGACAGGAATCCGTCCTGGACACACTTAACAAACTCTGCCCCATCTAAACCCTTGGAACTAATCAGGTGCCAATCAATATTAGGGAAGTTAAAGTCACCCATGATAACAACCCTGTTATTTTTGCACCTTTCCAAAATCTGCCTCCCAATCTGCTCCTCTGTATCTCTACTGCTACCAGGGGGCCTATAGAATACCCCCAATAGAGTCACTGCTCCCTTCCTGTTCCTGACTGCCACCCATATTGACTCAAAAGAGGATCCTGCTACATTACCCACCCTTTCTGTAGCTGTAATAGTATCCCTGACCAGTAATGCCACCCCTCCTCCTCTCCCCCCCCCCACCTCTCTATCCCTTTTAAAGCACTGAAATCCAGGAATATTGAGAATTCATTCCTGCCCTGGTGCCAGCCAAGTCTCTGTAATGGCCACTACATCATAATTCCATGTATGTATCCAAGCAACACACATAAAAGTTGCTGGTGAACGCAGCATGCCAGGCAGCATCTCTAGGAAGAGGTGCAGTCGACGTTTCAGGCCGAGACCCTTCGTCAGGACTAACTGAAGGAAGAGTAAGTCTTACTCACTCTTCCTTCAGTTAGTCCTGACGAAGGGTCTCGTCCTGAAACGTCGACTGCACCTCTTCCTAGAGATGCTGCCTGGCATGCTGCGTTCACCAGCAACTTTTATGTGTGTTGCTTGAATTTCCAGCATCTGCAGAATTCCTGTTGTTTATGTATCCAAGCTCTCAGTTCATCACCTTTGTTCCATTGGTAAAAGTTATCTGACAGCTCAAATCTCTTGGGGTGCCCAAACTTTTGCATGGTGCTCCTTTCCTTTTTTCCCCACTCTAAAATTGTACAAAACAAAAATAATACACTAATCTTGCTTAAAATGTTGAAAAGAATGTTTCATCTTTAACTTTATGCCTTTTGGAGATCAGTTCATCTTCTACTCACTTAACTATTCACAGTAACAGAAATTTTGACCGGGGTGCCCAAACTTTTGCATACCACTGTACTTTCAGATATTTCACCTACCCAAGTACCTTCCCCTTAGTAATTGCAACTACACTTACTTCTGCCCCCTGACACTGGAAATTTCTGCAGACTGATGGTGTCTTTCACAGTGAAGACTAACATGAAATACTTATCAAGTTTGTCCGCCTTTCTTTATTCCCTGTTACAAACTCTCCAGAGTCATTTTCCACTATTCCCTGTAGTTCAATCTTTATATACCTGTAAAAGGATTTGGTATTCTCTTTTATATTATTGGCCAATTAACCTTCATATTTCATCTTTTCTTCTTCTTCCTTTTTAATTGCCTTCACTTGGATTTTAAAATCCTCCAGCTTCCCACCCATTATTGCTTTGTTGTATGTCCTCTCTTTTGATTTTATCCTATCTTTGACTTCCCCTTTTCAGTCACAGTTGCCTCTTCATCCCTTTACAAAACTTCTTCATCTTTGGTATTTGTCTGTCCTGCATCTTCCAAACTACTCCCAGAAACTCCAGCCACTGCTAATCTATCATAATCCCTGCTAATGTCCCCTTCCAATCAATCTCCCTGGTGAGACCACACCTGGAGTATTGTGTGCAGTTTTGGTCTCCAGGGTTAAGGAAGGACATCTTGGCTGTGGAGGAGGTGCAGCGTAGGTTCACTAGGTTAATTCCTGGGATGTCCGGACTGTCTTACGCAGAGAGGTTAGAGAGACTGCACTTGTACACACTGGAATTAAGGAGATTGAGGGGGGATCTGATTGAGACATACAAGATTATTAAGGGATTGGACAAGATAGAGGCAGGAAATATGTTCCAGATGCTGGGAGAGTCCAGTACCAGGGGGCATGGTTAAAGAATAAGGGGTAGGTCATTTAGGACAGAGTTGAGGAGGAACTTCTCCCAGAGAGTTGTGGAGGTGTGGAACGCGCTGCCTCAGAAGGCAGTGGAGGCCAATTCTCTGGATGCTTTCAAGAAGGAGCTAGATAGGTATCTTATGGATAGGGGAATCAAGGGTTATGGGGACAAGGCAGGAACCGAGTATTGATAGTAGGCGATCAGCCATGATCTCAGAATGGTGGTGCAGGCTCGAAGGACCGAATGGTCTACTTCTGCACCTATTGTCTATTGTCTAATTTTGGCCAGCTTCTCTCTCATGCCTCTGTAGTTCCGTTTACTCCACTGCAACACTGATACATCTAGATTTTCGCTTCTCCCTCCCAGACTGCAGGGAGAATTCTTTCTTTTCAGTCCTGATGAAGGGTCTCAGCCTGAAACGACAACTGTTTACTCTTTTCCACAGATGCTGCCTGACCTGCTGAGTCCTCAAGCATTTTGTGTGTGTTGCTTTGGATTTCCAGCATCTGCAGATTGTCTCGTGTTTGTGAGTCTTCTCCTGCTCCTATTTCTATGTTCTGACATTATTCGTTGTACAAGATGTTGGTGAGGCCAGATTTGGAATACTATGTTCAGGTTTAGTCACACTGCTACAGGAACAATATCATGAAGCTGGACGGAGTGCAGAGGAGATTTACCAGGATGTTGCCAGGACTCGTGGGACTGAGTTATGGACAGAGGTTGATCAGGTTGGTACTTTTTGTTTTGTCCCCGTTGGAGTGGAGGAGAATGAGTGGTCATCTTATAGAGGTGTAGACAATCATGAGGGACATACACTCAGTGGTGGAGGGGTCTCGGGAGGTAATTCTAGAGCAGAGGGTCATGGTGGACAGTGTTGTAGAAATTAATTCAGGATAATAGGGGCAGGGATGGGACGGCAGTGATATCTCAGTGGGGAGTAAGACCAGAGGAAATGTTCACCCTCCCTGTCTCAGCTCCATCTCTCACCTCAGTCTGGTTTCCATCTGTCGTTCAATGTTCCCCGGTGGCTCCTCACCAGACGTTGCCTCTGCCTCTGACACGGAGAGTCCATCGCTCTCAGTCTGACACCTTCCTGTAACAGACCCGTCATCAGTGGACTCTGACCATTGGGACTCTGCCCACCTCACACCCTCAGATTTGTCCCTCACCCTGAGAAACATCCTCTCAGCAAACCGTCCCTCACACTCAAGAGCTCCCTAACACACCATCCCTCACACTCGAGAGCTCCCTCACAACACACCGTCCCTCACCCAGGGAGCTCCCTCACAACACACCGTCCCTCACATTCAGGAACTCCCTCACAACACACCGTCCCTCACCCTCGGGAACTCCCTCACAACACACCGTCCCTCACCCTCGGGAGCTCCTTCACAACACACCGTCCCTCACATTCAGGAACTCCCTCACAACACACCGTCCCTCACCCTCGGGAACTCCTTCACAACACACCGTCCCTCACCCTCGGGAACTCCGTCACAACACACCGTCCCTCACCCTCGGGAGCTCCTTCACAACACACCGTCCCTCACCCTCGGGAGCTCCTTCACAACACACCGTCCCTCACCCTCGGGAGCTCCCTCACAACACACCGTCCCTCACCCTCGGGAACTCCCTCACAACACACCGTCCCTCACATTCAGGAACTCCCTCACAACACACCGTCCCTCACCCTCGGGAACTCTCTCACAACACACCGTCCCGCACCCTCGGGAGTTCCTTCACAACACACCGTCCCGCACCCTCGGGAGCTCCTTCACAACACACCGTCCCTCACCCTCGGGAGCTCCCTCACAACACACCGTCCCTCACCCTCGGGAACTCCCTCACAACACACCGTCCCTCACATTCAGGAACTCCCTCACAACACACCGTCCCTCACCCTCGGGAACTCTCTCACAACACACCGTCCCGCACCCTCGGGAGTTCCTTCACAACACACCGTCCCGCACCCTCGGGACCTCCTTCACAACACACCGTCCCTCACCTTCGGGAGCTCCCTCACAACACACCGTCCCTCACCCAGGGAGCTCCCTCACAACACACCGTCCCTCACGTAGGGAGCTCCTTCACAACACACCATCCCTCACCCTCGGGAGCTCCCTCACAACACACCGTCCCTCACCCTCGGGAGCTCCCTCAGAACACACCGTCCCTCACATTCAGGAACTCCCTCACAACACACCGTCCCTCACCCTCGGGAGCTCCCTCAGAACACACCATCCATCACATTCAAGAACTCCTTCACAACACACCGTCCCTCACCCTCGGGAGCTCCCTCAGAACACACCGTCCCTCACATTCAGGAACTCCCTCACAACACACCGTCCCTCACCCTCGGGAGCTCCCTCAGAACACACCATCCATCACATTCAAGAACTCCTTCACAACACACCGTCCCTCACCCCCGGGAACTCTCTCACAACACACCGTCCCTCACCCTCGGGAGCTCCTTCACAACACACCGTCCCGCACCCTCGGGAGCTCCTTCACAACACACCGTCCCTCACCCTCAGGAGCTCCCTCCAGTCAGATAGTCCCTCTACCTCAGGGACTCCCACAGGTCCATTCCTCACCCTAAGGAGCTCCATCAGCTCAGCCCACCTGTCTACCACAGGAGAACCTTCAGCTGAGATCGTCCCTTTACCTCAATCATTCACTCAGTCCATCCATCCATCACACGTTCCCTCAGCCTGTCCCCCACCTCAGACCCATCTCTACCTCAGGAACTATTCAGACCATCATTGATCCTAAAGACCTCCCATGGTCCAAAACCCAACTCAGCTTCAGACCCTCCTCATCCTCATTCCCTCCCTCACCGAGACCCTCCTCACCCTCAGACCCTCCTCACCCACAGAACCTCCGTCACTGAGACCCTTCTCAACGAGACCCTCACCTTCAGAATCTCACCCGAAAGTGTTCCCTCACCTCAGGAGCTACTCAAACCATCACACCTTAAAGATCTCCCATGGTCCGAGACCCACCTCAGCTTCAGACCCTCCTTACCCTCATTCACTCCCTCACCAAAACCTCCTCGCCCTCAGACCCTCCCTCGCTGAGACCCTCCTCACCCTCAGACCCTCCCTCGCCAAGACCCTCCTCCCCTCAGACCCTCCCTCACCGAGACCCTCAGACCCTCCCTCGCCGAGACCCTCCTCCCCTCAGACCCTCCCTCGCCGAGACCCTCCTCACCCTCAGACCCTCCCTCGCCGAGACCCTCCTCCCCTCAGACCCTCCCTCGCCGAGACCCTCCTCACCCTCAGACCCTCCCTCGCCGAGACCCTCCTCACCCTCAGACCCTCCGTCGCCGAGACCCTCCTCACTCTCAGACCCTCCCTCGCCGAGACCCTCCTCACCCTCCTCACCCTCCCTCGCCGAGACCCTCCTCCCCTCAGACCCTCCCTCACCGAGACCCTCCTCACCCTCAGACCCTCCCTCGCCGAGACCCTCCTCACCCTCAGACCCTCCCTCGCCGAGACCCTCCTCACCCTCAGACCCCCCCTCGCCGAGACCCTCCTCACCCTCCCTCGCCGAGACCCTCCTCACCCTCAGACCCTCCCTCGCCGAGACCCTCCTCACCCTCAGACCCTCCCTCGCCGAGACCCTCCTCACCCTCAGACCCTCCGTCACTCCTCACCCTCAATCTCAGGGCGGAGCTCGCGCCATGGCAGGAATAATCAACCAATAACGGAAGGAGGTAGGTGGGGCTAGCGCGATGGATCGACTAATCAACCATTAACAGAGGGAGGAAGGTGGAGCTCCCATGATGGGCGGACTAATAGACCAATCACTGATGGAGAAAGGTGGGGCTCGCTCTGCGGTCGGACGAACCGACCGAAGGTGGAGGGGCAAGCTCGCGAAGCGATGGCGTTAACTGACCAGTGACGCAAGGCAGAGCTTGGGCGCCGGGTAGACTAGCTGACCAATGAGAGAGTGCGGAAGGTGGGGCTCGCGCGCCGGGTGGACTAGCTGACCAATGGGAGAGGGCGGAAGGTGGGGCTCGCGCGCCGGGTGGACTAGCTGACCAATGAGAGAGTGCGGAAGGTGGGGCTCGCGCGCCGGGTGGACTAGCTGACCAATGGGAGAGGGCGGAAGGTGGGGCTCGCGCGCCGGGTGGACTAGCTGACCAATGGGAGAGGGCAGAAGGTGGGGCTCGCGCACCGGGTGTACTCGCTCCACGATGTCGGTGAAACCAAGAGCACCGCAGCAATGTGCACTGAGCCCCCGGCTCCACTGGCCTTACACCCGTGACCGTGGGGCTAAGGGCAGCTCCAACACCAGATACAAGTCTGCTGACCTCACCACCGCTCTGGGCCGTATCAAAGGGGGTGATAAATCAGCATGCGGGCGGGGGACTGAAAACTTGTCTGAGTGGTTTAATAACAACCACCTCTCACTCAGTGTCAGTAAGACCAAGGGACTGACTGTAGGCTTCAGCAGAGGGAAGCCTGAGGTCCAGGAGACAGTAATCACCGGGGGATCAGAGGTGGAGAGGGTCAGTAACTTTAAATTCCTGGGTGTCACCATCTCAGAGGACCTATTATTGCGAAGAAAGCAGGACAGAGTCTCTACTTCCTCAGGAGTGTGTGGAGGTTCGTCATGTCATCGAAAACCTTGGCAAACTCCTGTAGCTGTGTGGCGGAAAGTGCGCTGACTGGCTGCGTTACGCCCTGGTACGGGAACACCAATGACTTTGAGCGGAAAATCCTACAAAAGGTAGTGGATGGGGCCCAGTACATCCCGGGTAAACCCCTCCCAACCATTGAGCACATCGACAGGAAACGTTGCTGTAGAAAAGCAGCATCCATCGTCAGAGATCCTCACCCCCCAGGCCGTGCTCTTTTCTCACTGCTGTCATCATGTAGAAGGTACAGGAGTCTCAGGACTCACACCACCAGGTTCAGGAACAGTTACTACCCCTCAACCATCAGGCTCTCGAACAAAAGGGGATAGCTACACTCATTTAAGGATTCTGTTATATTGTTACTTCATGCTTGTTATTTATTGCTATTTATTTATAACTGCATTTGCACAGTTTTTTGTTCATTGATCCTGTTTACAGTTACTGTTCTGTAGATTTATGTCCCGCAGAAAAAAGAATCTCAGGGTTGTATGTGGTGACAAGTATGTGCTCTGATGATAGATTTTACTTTGAACTTTAAACAAGAGTATCTCGCCCTTCCCAAAATGGCTGACCTGACACCCCCAGTGTTACAGGGGGTACTGCATGACATCCTTCCCAAGATGGACAACCACGGACCTCAGCTCACATAAGGAAAAGCGCCATACCCAAAATGGACAACCGCAAACCCAAACTCTTCTGAAACAACGATCCCTGCGCCACACCCCAGCTGTCACGAAGGGGCTGAAGTAATTTGCCATGTTGCCATCAACCCTTAGCAGAGGAGGCTAAAGAAATTAGGCATGTCCTCGTCAGCCCTCACAAATTCATATCAATGCGTCAAGGTTTAGCATGGCAACAGCTTAGCTTGTAACCAACGGAAACGGCAGTTGTGTATACAGCTCGACACATCACGGAAACCAGCCTCCCCTCCGTGGAGAGAGTCTTCACTTCCCACTGCCTCGGTAAAACAGCGGTATAATCGAACACTCCACCTACCCCGGACATCTCTCTCTCATCAGACAGAAGATACAAAAGCCTGAAGGATTATACCATCAGGCTCAACAGCAGCCTCTATCCCGCTGTTATCAGGCGGTCACGATGGAGTCCTGAGCTCATAATTAAGCTTGTTCTGCACCTTATTGCCTGCCTGCACGGAACTTTATTCTGCAGCTGTTACACTTCATTCTGCAATCTATTACTGTTTCATCTTGTACCTTGATGTACTGTGTAATGTCGGGCTGCTGCTTACTGGACTACATACAGCTCAGTGTTTAATACTGAGAGTCTGATCAAAGAGCTGCAAAATCTGGGCCTGAAAACCTCACACACACCGGTGATACAACACAACTGAAATGCCATCTGTAGATTTGCTGATGACACACGTACTGTTGGCAGAATTTCGGACGGTGAAGAAAAGGCGCACAGGAGCAAGATAGATCAGCTGGTTGAGTGGTGCCACAGCAACAACCTTGCACTCAACGTCAGAAAGACCAAAGGATTGCAGACTTCAGAACGAGGGAACACAGAGCAGTCCTCACAGCGGGATCAGAAGAGGAAAGGGTGAACAGTTTCAAGTTCCTGGGTGTCAGCATCTCTGAAGATCTATCAAGCCCAACATATCAATGCAGCTATGAGGGGTGATTGATACATTCGTGGCCTAAGGTAGAAGAAGTCAAATTTAGAAAACCTAGCGCATTTATTTTTCAATAGTCCCCTCCTACATTTACACACTTAGTCCAGCGGTCGTGGAGCATACAGATCTTGGACCTCCAGAAAGTGTCCACAGCAGAGGTGATTGATAGGTTCATGGCCTTAGGTGGAAGGAGATAAGTTATACAGCTCTCGTTACATGCACATGCAGTTCAACTCTTTGAGTGATTATGCAGAAAGCTTTAAGTTAATAACTCATCTGGGGTGATTGATAAGTTCGTGACCCAAGGTAGACGGAGACAATGAGTCATTAATCTCAAACTTTCTGCATAATCGTTCAGAGTTGAACAGTATGTGCATGTAACTAGAGCTGTATAACTCATCTCCTCAAAGTTGCTGGTGAACGCAGCAGGTCAGGCAGCATCTCTAGGAAGAGGTACAGTCGACGTTTCGGGCCGAGACCCTTCGTCAGGACTAACTGAAGGAAGAGTGAGTAAGAGATTTGAAAGTTGGAGGGGGAGGGGGAGATCCAAAATGATAGGAGAAGACAGGAGGGGGAGGGATGGAGCCAAGAGCTGGACAGGTGATAGGCAAAAGGGATACGAGAGGATCATGGGACAGGAGGTCCGGGAAGAAAGACGGGGGGGGGGGGGACCCAGAGAATGGGCAAGAGGTATATTCAGAGGGACAGAGGGAGAAAAAGGAGAGTGAGAGAAAGAATGTGTGTATAAAAATAAATAACAGATGGGGTACAAGGGGGAGGTGAGGCATTAGCGGAAGTTTGAGAAGTCAATGTTCATGCCATCCGGTTGGAGACTACCCAGATGGAATATAAGGTGTTGTTCCTCCAACCTGAGTGTGGCTTCATCTTTACAGTAGAGGAAGCCGTGGATAGACATGTCAGAATGGGAATGGGATGTGGAATTAAACTGTGTGGCCACTGGGAGATCCTGCTTTCTCTGGCGGACAGAGTGTAGGTGTTCAGCAAAGCGGTCTCCCAGTCTGCGTCGGGTCTCGCCAATATATAAAAGGCCGGGAGCACCGGACGCAGTATATCACCCCAGCCGACTCACAGGTGAAGTGTTGCCTCACCTGGAAGGACTGTTTGGGGCCCTGAATGGTGGTAAGGGAGGAAGTGTAAGGGCATGTGTAGCACTTGTTCCGCTTACACGGATAAGTGCCAGGAGGGAGATCAGTGGGGAGGGATGGGGGGGACGAATGGACAAGGGGGTTGTGTAGGGAGCGATCCCTGTGGAAAGCAGGGGGCGGGGGAGGGAAAGATGTGCTTAGTGGTGGGATCCCGTTGGAGGTGGCAGAAGTTACGGAGAATAATATGTTGGACCAGGAGGCTGGTGGGGTGGTAGGTGAGGACCAGGGGAACCCTATTCCTAGTGGGGTGGCGGGAGGATGGAGTGAGAGCAGATGTATGTGAAATGGGGGAGGTGCGTTTAAGAGCAGAGTTGATGGTGGAGGAAGGGAAGCCCCTTTCTTTAAAAAAGGAGGACATCTCCCTCGTCCTAGAATGAAAAGCCTCATCCTGAGAGCAGGATTTCTTTCAGTTAGTCCTGACGAAGGGTCTCAGCCTGAAACGTCGACTGTACCTCTTCCTAGAGATGCTGCCTGGCCTACTGCGTTCACCAGCAACTTTTGTGTGTTGCTTGAATTTCCAGCATCTGCAGATTTCCTGTTGTTTAACTCATCTCCTTCTACCTTAGGCCACGAACCTATCAATCACCCCTGCTGTGGACACTTTCTGGAGGTCTAAGATCCACATGCTCCACAACCGCTGGACTAAGTGTGTAAACGTAGGAGAGGATGATGTTGAAAAATAGATGTGCTAGGTTTTCTAAATTTGACTCCGTCTACCTTAGACCACAAACTTATCAATCACTCCTCGTACAAAGGCGGCACAATAGTGACTATATTTCATTTGGATTTGAGAAGATTTTGTATGTCACCAGAGACAACTGCAAATTTCTACAGAGTGCATTCAATCTGGCTGCATTACACTCTGCTATGGGGGTGGAGGCATGACACAGATCAACATAGGCCGCAGAAAGTTGTGAACTCAGTCAGCTCTGTCACGGGCACGAGCCTCCCCGGCATCCAGGGCATCTTCAAGGAGTGATGCCTCAAAAAGATGGTATCCATCAGTCAGGACCCCCACCACCCAGGACACACCCTCTTCTCATTGCTATCGCTATCATCAGGAAGGAGGTACAGGAGCCCGAAGGCGCACACACATCGATTCAGGAACAGACTTTTCCCCCCGCCACCTGATTTCTGAACAGACATTGAACCTGTGAACACTACCTGACTACAGTTTTTGGACTATTTAAGTTAGCTTTTAATATGTGTGGTATATATATATATATATATATATGTGTGTGTGTGTGTGTGTTTATTCCTATGTACTATTATTCCAAAGTACTGCTGCCGCGTAACGATAAATCTCACAAAATATGCCGGTGATACTGAACCTGATTCTGATAATGACGATCTGTGTGAATGATATACAAGATTGTCACAGTATCTCGGTACATCTGACGATGATAAACCAATTCCAATTCTGTTATTGTTTGACCTCGTGCTACCTCAATACACTGTGAAGTGATGTGATCTGTGCGAACGATATACAAGACAAGATTGTCACTGTATCTCGGCACACATCAACAATAATGAACCAATTCCAACCATCCCTTCTCAAGACGAGTGAGACAGTGTTGATGAGGCAGCCATGATGGCCCCTGGCTCAGCGGCAACAGAATTGTCGGCAGGATTTGAACCGCCAACCCTTGACCCCCATCTCCTCAAACCCAGCGACAGCACAGCGAGGAGACACGCCACCCAAGCCCTCACCCCACGGGGAGAGTGAGCTGCTTTCAAGCCCATTGGATCTCCACCGCCCCCCATACTCCTGGAGGTTCACGCACAGCAAGCAGTCAGACATCAGCCCGAGCTTCCATACAGAACAATTTAATAGCATGGGTGGGTGGGGGGTGAGGGTCCGGAGGGGGAAGGGGCTTGTTGACCATCTGACACAACGGGCGAGGTCTGGCTCAGTAAGTGGCTGCAGCCGATCACAGGGCCACCAGCTTCTCGTTCAGGGAGATCTGTGCCTGGGTCAAGTTGGACAGATACGTCACCATCAGCAGGTCCTGCCCAGAGAGAGGGAGAGAGAATTTGTCACATCACACAGAACTCAGATCCAGATGTGGTGAGAACCCTGCCCACCGAGACCACAGCCTGTATCTCTCTCCTTGGACCTGTTGCTCTACACACAAACAGCCCAAACTCCTGAATCAGATGCCTGGCTGTAATTCAGCCCCGGGTGTTTGTTACTCTGAATATAAACCCAGAAACTCTCAATTTGATCCCACCCTGTAACTCACTCCTGGTTTTCTGTTATTCTGCGAACCCTTGGGTCACAGTCCAGCCTGACACAACATCCGGATCCCCGAAGCTCTACGCTGAGGTGCTGTCTCGCTGCCAGTGACCTGTTACCCCAAGTCCCTTTGAGTGGATTCCTGGGTCAAATTCCCACTTGGGCACCTGTTATTCCATGAATAAGCCACCGGAACCACCCCCCCCCCAAACCCCTGAGGACGGCCTCCAGCCTGCGACTGGCAACCAGGGAGCCAGTGCCTCACGGCCAGACTCCTCAATGTGAACCCGTCGGTGATCCACTCCTACGACCTTGTCCGCACACCACCGAGCCCCCTCAACTCGATCCCGGCCTGTGTCCCTCCCCCTCCCCCACGCCCTGTTACCCCCCTCCCACATTTTGGGCCCGCCAAAGCACGTGGCGGGAGGAGACTCACGTTGATGTTGCTGTTGAGCATCGTCTCGAAGTCCTGGGCCGAGATCTTGGGCACCTTGTTCACCAGGTCGATCAGGAACCGCCCCACCGAGTTATCGGGGGTGACTTTGCCTGACTGCGTGGGGGGAGGGAGGGACAGAAGCGGTGAGCACGGCGGGCAAATCTGGAGACCGCCTACCCTTCGCCCCTTCCCACTCCGACTGAGCCGGAGATGCCCCACCCCTCCCACCGCACTCCCTGCCATCCTCCCACCCCACCCATGGGAGCTGGCACCCGCCCCACCCCAGCTCCGTTCGCCCTCGTGACCGGGACAGCGGCCCACGTCCCCACGGTCTCCTCTTGCCACAGTGCCCGGACACCACGGAGAAGTGCGGGGTGCAGAACCCCGGGAGCACCGGTCAACCTGGGAGGCTGGTGCAGAATGCCAGGCCATGCACGAGCATTGCAGCTCTTGTAAATCCCCGGCTGGACCACACTTGGCGTATTGCCTACACTTCTGGTCGCCTCACTGAAAGAAGCATGTGACGGCTTTAGGGACGGTGCAGAGGAGGTTTACCAGGATGCTGCCTGGATTAGAGAGCATGTCTTATGAAGACAGTAACACACGCACACACATGCACAAAATGCTGGAGGAACTCAGCAGGCCAGGCAGCATCTATGGAAAAGTGTAAACAGTGAACTTTTCTGACTGAAACACATTGGCTCTTTTCCACAGATGCTGCCTGGCCTGCTGAGTTCCTCCAGCATCTTGTATGTGTGTAACTGCGATTTCCAGCACCTGCAGATTTTCTCTTACTTTACCGTCACCAAACAATTAATACCAGAGCGTACAATCATCACAGCGATATTTGATTTTGCGCTTCCCCCTCCCTGGAGTATAAATCGATAGTAAATATAGTAAAAAAATACAAATTATAAATCATAAATAGAAAATAGAAAAGGGAAAGTAAGGTGGTGCAAAAAAAACCAGAGATGCAGGTCCGGATATTTGGAGGGTACGGCCCAGATCCGGGTCAGGATCTGTTCAGCAGTCTTATCACAGTTGGAAAGAAGCTGTTCCCAAATCTGGCCATACGAGTCTTCAAGCTCCTGAGCCTTCTCCTGGAGGGAAGAGGGACGAAAAGTGTGTTGGCTGGGTGGGTCGTGTCCTTGATTATCCTGGCAGCACTGCTCTGACAGCGTGCGGTGTAAAGTGAGTCCAAGGACGGAAGATTGGTTTGTGTGATGTGCTGGGCTGTGTTCACGATCTTCTGCAGCTTCTTTCGGTCTTGGACAGGACAACTTCCATACCAGGTTGTGATGCTCCCTAGAAGAATGCTTTCTACGCTGCATCTACAAAAATTAGTGAGGGTTTTAGGGGACAGGCCAAATTTCTTTAGCTTTCTCAGGAAGTAAAGGCGCTGGTGGGCCTTCTTGGCAGTGGACTCTGCTTGGTTGGACCAAGTCAGGTCATTTGTCATTTGTTTGTTTTACGAAGATAGTTTGACTGAGTTAGAGCTTTCCTCCTTGGAGCGAAGGAGGACGAGCGGCGACGATAGAGGTGTACAAGATGAAAAGGGGCTTAGGTCCGGGGGGGAGCCAGAGACCTTTTTCCCTCAGGGTGCAAATGGCTAATACGAGGGGGCTTAATTTTAAGCGTAGTGTGGATGTCAGAGGCAAGTTCTTTGCACAGAGAGTGGTGGCTGCATGGAATCCACTGCCAGGGGTGGAGGCAGAGTCAAATATGTTTAAAACACTCTTAGGTAGACACGTCCATGATTTCAAAAAAAATCTATGTAGGAGGGGAAGGCTTGGATTGATCTTAAGGGTAGGTTAAAGGGCTGGCACAACATTATGGGCTGAAGGGCCTGTACTGTGCGGTACTGCTCCAGGTTAAGATTGGTGACACAGCAGACAGGGAGGTTGCTGGACTGGGGTCTAAATTGTCGTTTTTCTTGTAGCTGAACTTTCTCTATGCTGGCTGGTATTGTTGTGTGATCGCCTGCTTGTGAACGTTCAGTGGACTTGCAGTAGAGCTGCTCCTGTATTTTGTGTCTGTAAACTCGCGTCCTGATAGACTGAGTAAATTAAAGCTGTTGTCGTCGTCTCGCAAACTGATCTTATCAAAAGAATTTCCTTTATCCACATCGTTTTGAGCTGGTTTTCTGAATGAAGGTCGAGCACAAGGCAAGGCCCCCTGTCGGCGAGATACACTCCAAGACGCCACTGGGACACAAGGCCACTGGCCAGGGCTGATCGGAGCCCGGCTTGTGTCCCGACAGCCTGGTCCGGGGTCACACCCCTTCATCCAGAGCCACCTGGAGTTCGCTCAGCAGCCTCTTAATCCTGGTGAGGGGTCCCGGGCCAAAACCTGCTGCTTCTTCCCTTCCATAGCTGCTGCCTGACCTGCAGAGTTCCTTTGGCATAGTGTATCTGTTTTACACTGGACTTGCAGAATCTCTGCTTGCCAGTGAACTGGCAGGTTCACCGTTCCTCTCCTCTCCTTCCTTTCCTTCTTACCAGATAGCAGCACATAAAGGCAAGGATTTAACGTTGAGCAACACACACTCAAAATGCTGCACGAACTCAGCAGGCCAGGCAGCATCTGTGTAAAAAAAAAGCACCGTCGACGTTTCGGGCCGAAGCCCTTCCGCAGGCGACCTGAAATGACAACTGTTCACTCTTTTCCACAGACACTGCCTGGCCTGCCGAGTTCCTCCAGCATCCTGTGTGCGGGGCTCTGGATTTCCAGCGTCTGCAGGCTGTCTCCTTGTCTGTGATGTAACGTTCAGGCTTTCTAAGGCACTGGTGGGGCCTCACTTGGAGTACTGTGAGTTAAGGAAGGACATGCTGACGTTGGAGAGGGTTGGAAGGAGGCTGACGAGAGTGTTTCCAGGATTGAATGGCGTGTCATACGAGGACCAGTTGATGGCTCGGGGCCTGTACTCTCTGGAGTCCAGAAGAGTGAGGGGATATCATTGAAACCTATTGAATGGTGAAAGGCCTCGATACGGAGAGGACACTTCCTATGGTGGTGGGGGGTGGGGGGGGGGGGGGAGGAGTTGTTTAGGACCGGAGGGCACAGCCAGGGTTGTGACAATAGAGGGATGTCCATGTAGAACAGAGATGAGGAGGAATTTCTTTAGCCAGAGTATGGTGAATCTGTGGAATTTGTTGCCACAGGCGGTCGTGGAGGCCAAGTCGTTGGGTTTATTTAAGGCAGAGGTTGATAGATTCTCGACTGGTCGGGGCATGAAGGGATATGGGGAGAAGGCAGGAGACTGGGGCTGAGAAGGAAATTGGATCAGCCATGGTGCAATTTCGGAGCAGACTGGATAGGCCAAACGGCCTAATTCTGCTCCTACATCTTAAGATTTTAACTAGTTACCAGGTAATTAGTGTGTTTTTGTTACCTGCTGCCGGTTACCCGTTACCTGATTCACTGCTACCTCTTAGGTTATGAGCTTCGAATAAACAAGCTGCAATGAGATTTGTGCCCCATTTGACTTCCAGAAACCCTTCTGGACAATAGCATCTCCAGGTCCAACAGTGGGAAGTACACTGCAGTACAGAAGCAAGCCCTTCGGCCCATCTATCCGTGCCAACCTGACCTTCTGCCAGGCCCTGCCCACCATATCCCTCCAAACCTCTCCCATCCGTGTACCTATCCCAACTCCTCCTCGGTGTTACCACTGAGTCCACACCCACCAGTGCTGTCGGCAAATTGCCCCATCCTCTGAGTGAACAAGTTGCCCCCCTCCCACCTCACGTTCCCTTTCAATGCTTCACCCCTCAGCCTTAACCCACGACCTCCAGTTCGAGACTCACCCAACCTGAGGGAGAAACACCTGCGAGCATTCACCCTACCTGTCCCCCGCACAGCTTTGTACAACGCTGCACTATTGCCCCCTCATTCTCCTACGCTGCAGAGAATGAATAAAGTCCAAACTATTCATCCTGACCCAATACCGCACGGCTTCCACGTCCCGGCAACAAACTTGCAAATTTCTTTTGCGCCCTTTCAGTCTCACCGAAAGGGGGTGGAGCTTAGGAACAACGGTGACCCCTTTGCTTGCATCTTCGAAAACAACTTTATTTCCATCTTTAATATCTCTATTTTTCCCTTTCAGGGTTCTTTTGAAGACCCTGACCTGGAGTTACACACCGACTTTGATTCTTTGCAGGAATGGGACCTGCTGTCCGGGTTTCACCACTGGCTGTTATTCCACATGCCAAGGACACGGCCTAGAAGAGCAGCTCACCTTTGGGGTTTCGGGATTTCATGCCTCAGGAGGCGGGCAGACTGGAGGTCGGTGCCCCTGCAGGGAATCAGTGTGTTGTGGGAGATGGAAGCAGCAGGCAGCGTGCCCGGAAGCCCGAGTTTGGAAACAGCACCGCAATGGACTCATAACATCGAAAACCAGCGAGTTGCTTGTTTTATGTCTCCCTGCTTGCTGTGAAATGGGGACAACTCTTTTTCCCAGTATCAGGGAGAGAGAGCCTGTGGCCTGTCGGATTACTGGGTGAACCAGTAGTCCTTGCAGTACTGCAAGCCCTCGCCTTTGCTGTTGCTTTGCTTGAGTGCTCGGTGGAGGGGGCGGGGTGCTGATGCCTCTTTGCTGGTGGGGGAGGGGGCCGTCGCTTTGCCGCTGCTTATGCATGGGAGGAGGGAGCTGGGGGACTTTGGGGTTCTAACATTTAACTGCCGTTCACTCTTTGGGGCACTCCTCTGTTTTCGTGGATGGTTGTGAAGAGAAAGAATTTCAGGCTGTATACTGTATGCATTTCTCTGACATTAAATGTACCTTTGAAAACTTTCCTGTCAGTAGGTGACCAGAACGACACACAACACTCAAAATTCAGCCTCAATGTTTTATAAAACACCAACATCCGAACTCCTACAGTCAATACCTTGATTTATGAAGGCCAACATCCCAAAAGCTCTCTTTAGAACACTATCTACTTTTGACACTACTTTCATGGAATTATGGATCTGTATTCCCAGATCCTTTGGTTCCACCACACTCCTCAGTGCCCTACCATTCACTGTGTAAGAACCGCACTCGTTTGTCCTCCCAAAGTGCAAAACCTCACACTTGTCTGTATTAAATCCCATCAGCCATCTTTACAGCTGGCCCAGATGTTGCTACAACTCTTATCGTCTCCCTCGCTCTCCACGATGTCCCCAATCTGGGTGTCATCCACCAATCTGCCGCTCCAGTTAACCACATTATCATCCAGATCGTTGATGACCAGCAACAACAGATATCCAGCACCGATTCCCTGCAGCACTCCACAAGTCTCAGGCCTCCAGTCAGAGAGTCCACCCACCTACTACCACTCTCCCACTAAGCTGCTGTAACCCATGACAACCTTCAGTGCCACCCATTTTTTCCTTCTGTGATTCATCCTACCGGATCCCAGTGAGGAACCGAGAAGGCCAGAGGGATGCAGGCCCTCGCTTTGGGAAAGGCGGAGGGTGAACAGCGGGGCGAGGCAGAACACAGCACCAGGCCTCACTGAAGGCTCAGTAAGAGCAAGGAGGTGTTTGTGGAGGGCGGAGGGCCGGGAGATCACGCACCGGTCGCAAGGAGGGGTCAGCGGTGGACAGCAGTATCACCAGGGATAGCAGCCTCCAGTTTTGGGCGTCACAGTCAGGATGACGGAGGGTGGAGGGGCAACTGCTGATACCCCGGATCGAGACTGCAGCGTGCACACAGCTAGTCTCCATACTTTGCACTTCCGATTTTTGAATTTCCTCTCGGTTTAGAAAATAAGTCTACACTTTCATTCCTTCTACCAAAGTGCATGACCATACACTTCCCAACACTGTATTACATCTGGGAATATTTTGCCCATTCTCCTAATCTCTTTAAGTCCTTCCGTAGCCTCTCTACTTCCTCAAAACTACCTGCTCCTCCACCATGCTGACTGTGGCCTATTTTATCAGTGCCTCCAAATACTCCGAAACCACATCCTTTTAACAATCAACTCCAACACCTTCCCAACCACCGAGGTCAGACTAATTAAGCATATAATTTCCTTCCTTCTGCCTCTCTCCCTTCTTGAAGAGTGGAGTGACATTTGCAATTTAACAATCCTCCGGGACCAATCTGGAATCTGCTGAGTCTTGAAAGATCATTCCTAATGCCCCCTGCAATTGCTTCAGCCACCTCTTTCAGAACCCTGGGGTGCTCATCGTCTGGTCCAGGGTTCTGCCTGTCTTTTCGATGCAACGTGCATCCTTGGACGTTAAGCTAAGGAGCCCAAGATTCCTGCACAGTACTGCCCTGACTCTATGTATTGCACTGTCCTGATGATGCAAGAAAAAGACCATTGCGTGACCTGTGTGACTGATGGTAAAACTGACTCTGATGGTGGTCTTGGTTGTGCAGCCATGTCCGTGTCATTGTGAGACGAATGGGGGAGGGGTGGGGGGAGAGGACAGTACTTTTTTGGGGGCGAGGGGCTGCAGAAGGTCGCAGGGTGTGCCAACTCCATCACGGGAACAGCCCCGCCATCGATAATGTCACCGGGAGGCGGGGTCTCCAGGACACGCCCCCTTCTCATCACTACCTGCAAGGGGGGGGGGGGTTTACAGGAACCAGCGGACCCTCGCGTGTTTGCACTGTCCTGCTGTCACCGAACGACAGGTTTCACAACCAATGCCGGCGATGATAAGCCTGTGTCTGACGAGGGCAGAGGTTGGGGGTCAGGAGTGAGACCTTTCATAGGGGACATCAGAGGCAGCTTCCTTGGGCACAGGCTGTGCCCCTTTGGCAGAAATTGCGGTTGGGACGGGCACATTAGCGACGTTTAGGAGCAATCTGGGTAAGGAGAGATTCAGGGGCTGGGTTGCCGGGCCAGCACAGCTAGCACGGACGGGCTGGGCCGAAGGGGTCTGCTTCCACACAGTGTGACTCTCTCCGGAGGGAGATTCAAGGTCCGGCGCTGACGGGAGAGAGCGGAGGCTGCTCAGGAGAAGGAGCAAGTCTGGTACCCAGACCAAAGTTGCTCCCACAGGGGACAGTGAAACAGGGTCAAACTTCCGATCAAGTCGAGTTTATTGTCCTTTCAACCATAAACTGCTGATACAGCACGAGTACATAGTAAAAACGAAACAACGCTCCTCCAGGACCATGGTGCTACATGAATCAACACAAAACTACACTAGACTGAGTGAGACAGCACAAAACTACACCAATCTATGGAGAACGACATAAAAACTACACCAGACTACATAAAACACAAAACTACACCAGACTACATAAAACAACACAAAAACTGCACCAGACTACGTAAAACAACACAAAGACTGCACTAGACTACAGACCTGCACAGGACTACAGAAAGTGCACAAAACAACACAGGGCAGTACAATAAATAATACACAAGACAATAGGCACAGTAGGGGACAAATTACAATGTAATAATAAATGATGTAGATGTCAGTCCAGGCTCAGGGTATTGAGGAGTCTGATGGCTTCGGGGGAAGAAACCGTTGCACAGTCTGGTCGTGAGAGCCCGAATGCTTCGGTACCCTTCTGCCAGATCTGCACCCCCACCCACAGTCCTCCCACCAGCCCCGCAATTTCACACCCTCCCCGTCCCCACCCACAAGGGTCACAGACACGGATCCAGATCACCCTCTCTCCACACTTCCGACAGGATCACGCGGAGCACCTCTCCAATGGCAAACCCCCCCCCCCAGACACACACACACTGGCCCGTCTCCCCACCGCCCTCCCCACGGCTCCGGAGACTGCGGTGGTGGAGGGTGGTGAGGGGTGGAAGAGGGGGTGGAGACACTCACCAGCACCTCCTCGGCGTACTGCAGCACAGTGCTGAGCATGTCCTGAATACGGGCGGCCGAGGTGCCCACCTGCTCCAGCTCGGTGGAGAGGCTGACGGTGCGAGAAGGGCTGTTCCTCGTCTTCTGGATCAGGTCCACTGCGAGGGGCGGGGTGGGGGAGAGAGAGAGAGAGAGCAGGTCAGAACCAGACAGAGAGGGAGGGGAGTGGGATGAAACAGGGACTGAAAGTAGGGGGTGGAGGGAGAGAGGGAGCGGCTGACGGTGAGGAAGGGGGCGATGGGGAGAGGAGGGGTGACAGGCAACGGGGAGAGAGAGGGGCTGACAGTGAGGAAGGGGGTGATAGGGCAAGGGGGTTGACAGGAAGGAAGGGGTGACAGGGAGAGGGAGGGGTGACGGGGAGGGATGGAGGGGTCAGGAGTGGTATGATTACTGGGGTCATCTCCCTACCTCCAATCCTCTCGGTGTCATAGTAGACGTAATTGACGGTGAGGGGGGTGAACATCACCCCCATGGTCTTCCCAGGAACACCCAGAGGCGCACTGTCAACAGTGGGGGTGGGGGAAGATGATGATGAGTGCCAGTCACTGGCCCGAGCTCCCACACCCCTGCCAATCGCTCCCTCTCACACCCCACCCTCCCAGTCCGCCTCCCTCACTTCCTGCCTGTTCCTTCTCAATGAACCGAGATCTGGCCCTTCGGCCCACAATGCTGTACTGGTCTCCTGAAACCAGTCATTGAATGCCCATCTGCCTACCCAGTGCCCCTGTCCCTCCACTCCCTGCACACCCTCATGTGTCTAACAGCCCCTCAAACGCCTCTATCGTACCTGCCTCCACTACCCCCACCGCCGGCAGCAGACTCTGCCCTTAAAAAAAACAGACACACACACACATACACACACACACACAGACACAGACACAGACACACACACACACACACACACACACACACCTTCCCCTTTCAACTTAAACACAGCCTTCTGCTGTTAGGCATTTCAACCCTGAGAACGAGACAGCCGCTGTCCACTCCACACGTCTCATAATCTTAGCAACGTGGGTGAGGTCTCTCCCCAGCCTCCGCGGGAAACAACCCAACTTTGTCCACGCTCTCCGTACGGCCCGCGCTCTCTAACTCAGGCAGTGTCGTGAATCTCTCCCGCACCTCCTCCAGGGGCACCAGGTCCATCCTGTGACGGGGCAACCGGAACCCCAGACGGTACTCTGAGTGCCCCAGGGCAGAATTTGTCTATCCACGGCCCTCGAACATCTGACCAGCTTTCCCCCCGGCCTCTGCTGCTCCTAACAAATCAACCCCGGGCGCAAACACTCCACACTTGGCCAGGTTCAACTCCACTCCGTGTCACACCTGCCCCGCACCTCCTCCCTCACCACCATTCAGGGCCACAAACAGTCCTTCCAAGTGAGCTGACACTTCACCCTGGGTCTCTCTGGGCCATCTACTGTACCCGGTGCTCCTGGTGTGGCCTCCTGTATATCAGAAACCCAATGAAAATTGGGAGACTGCTTCACCGTCCACCAGAAAAAGTAGGATCTCCCATTTCAATTCCACTTCCCATTCCGTCATGTCCATAAGACATGGGAGCAGAATGAGGCCATTCAGCCATTCCAACACGGCTGATCCCGGATCCCACTCAACCTCATACACCATATTCTTTGATGCCCTGACCAATCGGGAAACAATCAACTTTCCACCTTAAATATAACCGCGGACTTGGCCTCCGCCACAGTCTGTGGCAGAGCATTCCACAGACTCACTACTCCGGCTAAAAGAATTACTCCTTACCCTTGTTTTGAAAGACAGCCCCTCAATTCTGAGGCTGTGACCTCTAGTTTTGGATACTGTCACCATAGGAAACATCCTCTCCACATCCACCCTATGTCAGTCCGTGGCCTCCTCTACTACTGCAATGAGGCCACACTCAGGCTGGAGGACCAACACCTTATATTCCATCTGGGTAGCCTCCATAAACATCGATTTCTCAAACATCCAGTAACTGACCCCCTCTCTTTCACTGCTCCTGTTTCCCTCTCTCACCTTCTCGCCTTCCCTGCCCATCACCTCCCTCTGGTGCTCCTCCCCCTTTTCTTTCTCCCATGGCCTTCTGTCCTCTCCTGTCAGATTCCCCCTTTTCCAGCCCTGTATCTCTCTCACCAGTCAACTTTCCAGCATTTAACCACCCCTCCCCCCTCCCGGTTTCACCTATCACCCGCCACCTTGTACATCTTCATCCACTTCCCCCCACCTTCTTACTCTGACTTCTCCTCTTTCTTTTCAGTCCTGATGAAGGGTCTCAGCCTGAAATGACAACTGTTCACTCTTTTCCACAGATGCTACCTAACCTGCTGAGTTCCTCCAGCATTTTATGCGTGTCCATTGTATTCTTTGCCAGTGTTCTACCAATCTTCTGTAATGCCCTGGTTCATACTTTTCACGGCTATGCTGTATGTATTTCATTTTGGCAGCTCTAAGAGCAGTCTGTTCAGCTTTCAGCCTGTTTGGGTTATTGTTGAAGATGAGGGGTGATGTGGAATTTGTGACATCCAATTAGGATGCTCGAATTAAGGGGGGGATTCTCTGGTGAGGGACACTGAGGCTGGGGCTTTTGTTCGAGAGGAGGTGAAGAGGGAAGGCGCAGGAGAGAAGGGGTCGTGGGATTTGACCCGGAGCAGGACCGTGATTCGATGAAGCCCGGGGGGGGTTGCTGGGCAGTTTGCCTCAAAGGGCCTATTCCACACTGTATCTGCAATAAAATAAAATTTTAAAAGTATATAAATGCTGTTCTGTTGTTCCAGAAAGGTTGTCAGGAATTATAGATCAGTGAGTCTCGCATTCGTGGCGAGCAAACTACTGCAGAGGATTCTTGGGGACAGGATTCCCGAGCGTTTGGAAACCCAGGCGGCGACGGCGATAACGTACAAACTCCTCACAGGCAGGGACGGGGAAGGGGACTGGGTCGCTGGGACTGTGAAGCGTTGCGTTAGCCACAACAGCCCCAATCCTCCAGATTCACTCCCACGGCCAAGGAGGAAAGCAAGATCATTGTCAAAGGTTGCGGGGGGGGGGGATGGGGTTGAGAGGTGCGATGAATCAGTCGTGATGGAACAGAGGAGCAGGAAACGGCCCAGTTCTGCTCCCATGCCTTATGCTGAAACTGTAAGCCCAGAAACTCCTGATTTAAACATGAGGAGGTCTGCAGATGCTGGAAATCCAAAACAACACACACAAAATGATGGAGGAACTCAGCAGGCCAGGCTGCATCCATGGAAAAGAGTAAACAGTTGACGTTTCGGGCAAGAATCTTCTTCGTAACCCCAGCCTAAACACAGGACAACTTAGAAGACCAATTAACCTACCATCCTGGAGCAGGAACCCACAGCACCCGGAGGGGTGCCAACACAGGTTCACATTCGCCCGGACAGAACTCACGAAATCCAGACGGGCAGTGGTGGGAATTGAACCTGGGTCGCCCGCGCTGCAGACTGTTGTACTCACCGCTGTGCCACCGCGCCCTCTGTCCAAACCTCAGAACGGCTCGGTGGCAGGGGCCACGCTGCCATCCCTGTGCACGCGGGAGCAAAGTGTGTCTGAGGAACGAGTGAGGGCTTTTCCCAGAGATAACCGACAACGACGGCCTGGCCCGGTCCCTACCTGACGTAGGCCTTGATGCTCATCCTGCCGTTCAGCAGTGTGGTGTCGACGGTGAGGTGCACGGGGTTCTGGGCCTCCCGGCTGTAGTACTCGTGGATTAGCACCGAATGTTCGGTGATGTCGTGTCCTGTGGCGAACCTGCAGCGGGAGACAAGGCACGTCAGCCCAAAGTGTTCACTGACCGGGTGTCCGAGACCAGTCGTAGCTTGTACACCGACCCGGTGTCCCGTCCTCTCAGGGAGACATCTCTACACTGACTGTTGTCTCTCAGTCCCTCTCCCACCATGGCGAGGTTCACAAACGGTAATATCCCATGGACCCCTACCATTAATCGAAGGGTCTACAGACCACAGATTGATAACCTATGCAGGGTATATCTGTATACTGACCAGTATCTCTCAGTACCCTCTCTCAGGGGATATCTGTACACTGACCGGTGTCTCTCAGTCCCTCTCTCTCAGCGAATATCTGTACACTGACCGGTGTCTCTCAGTCCCTCTCTCAGCAGATATCTGTACAGTGACCGGTGTCTCTCAGTCCCTCTCTCTCAGCGAATATCTGTACACTGACCAGTGTCTCTCAGTCCCTCTCTCTCAGGGGATATCTGTACACTGACCGGTGTCTCTCAGTCCCTCTCTCTCAGGGGATATATGTACACATACCGGTATCTCTCAGTCCCTCTCTCTCTGGGGATATCTGTACACTGACCGGTGTCTCTCAGTCCCTCTCTCTCAGGGGATATCTGTACACATACCTGTATCTCTCAGTCCCTCTCTCTCTGGGGATATCTGTACACTGACCGGTGTCTCTCAGTCCCTCTCTCTCAGGGGATATCTGTACACAGACCAGTGTCTCTCAGTCCCTCTCTCTCTGAGGTCTCTCTGAGGATATCTGTACACAGACCGGTATCTCTCAGTCCCTCTCTCTCTGGGGATATCTGTATACTGACCGGTGTCTGTCAATCCCTCTCTCTCACAGGGGATATCTGTATACCGACCGGTGTCTCTCAGTCCCACTCTCTCAGGGGTATATCTGTCCACTGATTGGTGTCTCTCAGTCCCTCTCTCTCTGGGGATATCTGTACACTGACCGGTGTCTCTCAATCCCTCTCTCTCAGGGGATATCTGTACACTGACCAGTGTCTCTCAGTCCCTCTCTCTCAGCGGATATCTGTACACTGACCGGTGTCTCTCAGTCCCTCTCTCACAGGGGCATATCTGTACACTGACCAGTGTCTCTCAGTCCCTCTCTCTCAGGGGATATCTGTACACTGACCGGTGTCTCTCAGGAGGATATCTGCACACTGACCGGTGTCTCTCAGTCCCTCTCTCTCAGGAGATATCTGTACGCTGACTGGTGTCTCTCAGTCCCTCTCTCTCAGGAGATATCTGTACCCTGACCGGTGTCTCGCAGTCCCTCTCTCTCTGGGGATATCTGTACACTGACCGGTGTCTCTCAGTCCCTCTCTCTCAGGGGGAGATCTGTACACTGACCGGTGTCTCTCAGTCCCTCTCTCTCAGGGGAGATCTGTACACTGACTGGTGTCTCTCAGTCCCCCCCTCTCTCAGGAGATATCTGTACCCTGACCAGTGTCTCGCAGTCCCTCTCTCTCTGGGGATATCTGTACAGTGACCGGAGAATAACAGTCCTGCTCTCTCAGGGGATACCTGTACACGGACCAGTGTCTCTTAGTCCCTCTCTCTCAGGGGGGATATCTGTACACTGACTGGTATCTCTCAGTCCCTCTCTCTCTGGGGATGTCTGTATACTGACGGGTGTCTGTCAATCCCTCTCTCTCAGAGGGGATATCTGTATACCGACCGGTGTCTTTCTGTCCCTCTCTCTCAGGGGTATATCTGTACACTGACCGGTATCTCTCAGTCCCTCTCTCTCAGCAGATATCTGTACACTGACCGGTGTCTCTCAGTCCCTCTCTCTCAGGGGATATCTGTACACAGACCAGTGTCTCTCAGTCCCTCTCTCTCTGGGGATATCTGCACACAGACTGATGTCTCTCAGGGGATATCTGTACACGGACCGATGTCTCTCAGTCCCTCTCTCTCAGGGGATATCTGTACACGGACCGGTGTCTCTCAGTCCCTCTCTCTCAGGGGAGATCTGTACACTGGCCAATGTCTCTCAGGGGGATATCTAGACACTAACCTCAGGGACACACATGTACAAAGACATCAGAGGGGCCTTTATCGGGCCAGAGGTCAAGACCAAACACCTCAGTCTGTTGTGTTCCACTCACCAGCCGACAATCACTTCATTGGGAGCAACTTTACGATGCAGTTCATACATATTCTTAGCAAATTCCATGTCGACAGCCACCTGGGGGCGGAAGGATAGAGACGGGTTAGCATTTCTCAGTTCGTCCTTGGGTTTCCGGAGACCCGCGACCTGCACGGGTCTCCGCTGTGAGAGTTTGCCCTTCATCCTGAATTCCGGTATTGTTCCACCTCAGCACTGTGAGGGTCAGATTCAGGTCTGTTACCATAGACGCACAAGACTGCACAGAAGTCTGCGGCAAATGTGAAAAAAAAACTCGATAAAACCAAGATGCTGTCAAAACTAATGAAAAGTTCCTAAATATCAAAAAGTTACTATTAAGAGCAGTAAGCAGCAATGAAAAAACCTAAATCAAATCAACATTTGGTGTGACCACGCTTTGCTTTTAAAACTGCATCACTTCTCTGAGGTACACTGTCATGCAGTTTTATAAGAAAATTGGCTGGCAGGTTGTCCCAGTCATCTTGGAGAACTTCCCACTAACGGTCTGCAGACCTTGCCCGCCTGCTTCTGTCTCTCCAGGTAATCCCAGACAGCTAGGATGATCTGGAGATCAAGCTCAGTGGAGGCCACACATAGAACATAGAAATCTACAGCACATTACAGGCCATTCGGCCCACAATGTTGTGCTGACCATGTAACCTACTCTAGAAACTGCCTAGAATTTCCCTACCACATAGCCCTCTATCTTTCTGAGCTCCACGTACCTGTCCAGGAGTCTCTTAAAAGACCCTATTGCATCTACCTCCACCACCGTCGCCGGCAGCCCATTCTACGCACTCACCACTCTCTGTGTGAAAAATCTCCCTCTGACATCCCCTCTGTACATACTTCCAAGCGCCTTAAAACTGTGCCCTCTCATGATAACCGTTTCAGCCCTGGGAAAAAGCCTCTGCCTATCCACACAATCAATGCCTCTCATCATCTTGTACACCTCTATCAGGTCACCTCTCATCCTCCGTCGCTCCAAGGAGAAAAGGCCGAGTTCACTCAACCTGTTCTCATAAGGTATGCTCCCCAATCCAGGCCACATCCTTGCTCTCTCTCTATAGTGTCCACATCCTTCCCGTAGTGAGGTGACCAGAACTGAACACAGTACTCCAAGTGAGGTCTGACCAAGGTCTTATACGGCTGTCACATTACCTCACGGCTCTTGAGCTCAATCCCACGGTTGATGAAACCAATACACCACACGCCTTCTTAACAACACTGTCAACATGCGCAGCAACTTTGAGTGTCCTATGAACACAGACCCCAAGATCCGTCTGATCCTCCACACTGCCAAGAGTTTTACCATAAATATTATATTCTGTCTTCAAATTTGACCTACCAAAATGAACCACTTCAGACTAAACTGGGTTGGACTCCACCCGACACTTCTCAGCCCAGTTTTGCATCCTATCAATGTTCTGCTGTAACCTCTGACAGCCCTCCACACTATCCATAACACCCTCAACCTTTGTGTCATCAGCAAATTTACTAACCCATCCTTCCACTTCCTCATCCAGGTCATTTATAAAAATCACGAAGAGTAAGGGTCCCAGAACAGATCCCTGAGGCAGACCGCTGGTCACCGACCTCCATGCAGAATATGACCTGTCTACAACCACTCTTTGCCTTCTGTGGGCAAGCCAGTTCTGGATCCACAAAGCAATGTCCCCTTGGATCCCATGCCTCCTTACTTTCTCAGTAAGCCTTGCATGGGGTACCCTATCAAATGCCTTGCTGAAATCCATATACGCTACATCTACTGCTCTACCTTCAATGTGTTTTGTTAAATCCTCAGACAATTCAATCAGATTTGTAAGGCACAACCTGCCTTTGACAAAGCCATGCTGACTATTCCTAATCATATTATGTCTCTCCAAATGTTCATAAATCCTGCCTCTCAGGATCTTCTCCACCGACTTGCCCACCACTGAAGTCAGACTCAAAGCTCCATAATTTCCTGGGCTACCTCTACTCCCTTTCTTGAACAAGGGAACCCTTCAATTCTCCGGTATTTCTCCTATCCCTATTGAAGATACAAAGATCATGACCAGAGGCTCGACAATCTCCTCCCTCGCTTCCACAGTAGCCTGGGGTACATCTCATCCGGAGATATTCCGTTGCAGAACATCTTGTACTTCTTTTTGCTGAAAGCATTTCACAAATCACATTGATGAAGGTAGAGTGGTGGATGTGGTGGCTATGGATTTCAGCAAAGCTGTTTCACATTGATGAAGTTAGAGTGGTGGATGTGGTGTCTGGATTTCTGTAAAGGTGTATCAAATTGATGAAGTTAGAGTGGTGGATGTGGTGTCTATGGATTTCAGTAAAGGTGTTTCACAAAGTTTCTGCAGGAGGGATGGAATCCAGGGAAAGTTGGCTGTGTGCATTTGGAATGGTCTTGCCCACAGAAGGCAGGGCATGGTAACAGGCGGCATGTGTTCTGCCTGGAGACGGTAACCAGCAGTGTTCTGCCAGGATCTGTTCTGGGTTGACACTGTTTAATTTCTGCTTTTCCTGGGATTGCTATCTATCCGATGTTACGCGGCTGGCCATCACTACGGCACGGACTGGCGCTTCTGACGATGAACCTGTCTTTGACAACCTCATCCCCCCCCACCCCCCACCCCGGGCAACAAGCTCGCCAAGGCACAACGGCAGCCACCTTACCTCGTCCTCTGACTCATTGTGGGGGACAGAAAAGCAGTTGGTGATCTCGACTGTCTGCTTGTCCACTGTGCCTGGAGGAGAAGGACAGGAGTGAGTCGCCATTCCTGAAGCAGGTGGGGGGGGGGGTGCGCGGTGTTATCCACAATAACGCTGGTTTCACTCACCTAGCCACCCCCAACCCACACCCCCAGATCCCCCTCAGCACCAATCCCGTGATCACCACTCCAAGCATCAAACACTTTTGGCTGCAATACAGTGACTGAAGTTCTGTAAAGTTTGATATCGTCATGGAAAAAGACCACAAATTACTGACAGAACTACTCTACGAGAGGTGCCAGAGCATTTAAAAAGCTACAAGTGAAGAGATGAAATATGAGGGCAGACTAGCCAATAATATAAAGCAGGATACCAAAAGTCTTTTTTCCAGTTAGATAAAGAGTAAAAGGGAGGTGAGAGTTGATACTGGACAACTGGAAATAATAATGCTGAGGTGGTAATGGGGGACAAAGAAATGGAAGATGAACTTAATTGGTACTTTGTATCTACCTTCACTGAGGAAGACACTAGAAATGTGCCAGTGGTCCGTGAGTGTCAGGGAGCAGGAGCGAGCACCATTGATATTACAAAGGAAAAGGTGTGAGGCAAATGCAAAGGTCTAAAGGTGGATAAGTCCCCTGGACCAGATGGGCTACATCCCAGAGTCCTGAAGAGATAGCGGATGCACTGGTCACGATCTTTCAATAATCACTTGATTCTGGCATGGTCCCGGAGGACTGGAAAATTGCAAATGTCACTCCACTCTTTCAGAAGGAAGGAAGGCAAAAGAAAGGAAATTATAGAGTAGTTAGCCTAACCTCCATGGTTGGGAAGGTGTATTATTAAGGATGAGGTTTCGAGGTACTTGGAAACTAATGATAAGTCAAAGTCTGTAAAGGGAAATCTCGCCTGATAAATCTGTTAAGAGTTTTACAAGGGAGTTACAAGCAGGGTGCACAAAGGAGAGGCAGTGGACGTCATTTACTTGAATTTGCAGAAGACGTGATCAAGTGCCACACATGAAGCTGCTTAGCAAGATAAATTCCTATGGCGTTACAGGAAAGATACTGGCAATGGATAGCAGAATGGCTGACAGGCAGGAGGCAGTGAGTGGGAATAAAGGGGGCCTTTTCTGGTTGGCTACCGGTGACTAGTGGTGTTCCTCAGGGGTCAGTATTGAGACTGCTGCTTTCCACATTGTTAGTCAATGATTTGGATAATGGAATTAATGGCTTTGTAACAAGGTTTGTGAATGATTGAGAGATAGGTGGAAAGGTAGGCAGTGCTGAGGAAGCAATGCGATTGCTGCTGGACTTAGACAAGTTAGAAGAATGGGCATTGTCAGACGAAATACAGTGTAGGGAAATGTATGATAATACATCTTGGTAAAAGGAACAATAGTGCAGACCATTATTTACATGGGGAGAAGGCTCAAACATCAGAGTTGCAAAAGGACTTGGGAGTCCTCGTACAAGACTCCCAGAGGATTAATGTACAGGTTGAGTTTGTGGCAAAGAAGGCAATTGCAATGTTGGCACTTATTTCAATGGGAATAGAACATAAAAGCAAAGAGATCATGCTGAGCCTTTATAAGACACTAATCAGGCTGAGAGGGTGCTGAAGAGGTTCACCCGGCTGCTGTCTGAATTAGACGTTATCTGCTACAGGAGAGATGGGACAAACTTGGGTTGTTTCCTCCGGAGCGGAAGGGTCTGAGGGGAGATCCAATAGAGGTTTATCAGATCATGAGAGGCACAGACCGAGCAGACAGACGGCATTTCCCACCCCCAGTTTAGAATGTCTAATACCAGAGGGCATGCAAAATGAAGGTCAGAGGGCGTACGTTCAAAGGAGACGCACAAGGCCAAGTTGTTTTGTATTTAAACAGAGAGAGTGGTAGGTACCTGGAACGCACTGCCAAGTGTGGTGATGGACACAGACACGATAGTTTTCAGACAGGCACTTGACTGAGCAGAGAATGCAAGGATATGGACACAGTGTATGCAGAAGGGGATCTGTTTCGTTAGCCAATTAATTACCAGTCTAATGAGTTCAGCACAGCACCACTGGCTGAATGGCCTGTTCTGAGTTGTGTTGTGCTCCAAGTGAAAGGACAAAGTTGAGTAGGTGAGGAATCTTGAGTTAGTGGTGGAGAGGAGATCACTAAACAAAATGTTATCCATTATGGACAATCTGGCTCATCCTCTCCATGACCGAATGAACAAGCGGCAGAGCACCCTTTCGAACAGACTCAGTCAGCTCCTCCGTCACAAGGATCGTTAGAGAATATCTTTCCGACCAAATGCAATCAGCATATACAACAGTTCATCATGTGTGACAGGAGAACACACATGATAGTACAATGGTCTATGTTGCATGTACATTATTATTGCACATTGGTAAACTACTGCGTGCATTTTTATTCTTAACATTTTACTATTAGCTAAGCCTGCACACTGCTAAGTGTGTGTAATGGTCTTACTCACATCTTTAGTGTTATACTGAAGTTATTTCATGTAGCAGCTCTGTAGGTGCTGCTGCTCTGCTTTCAGCCTGTTTGGGTTATTGTTGAAGATGAGGGGTCATGTGGAATTTGTGCCGTCCAATCAGCGGGAGGTTTTCTTGGTGAGGGACAATAAGGTTGGTCTTGGGCTTTTGTTCGAGAGGAGATGCAGAGAGAAGACGCTGGAGGTGTTTGCTTTCTCGTGAACCGAGGGCCCAGCTCGTGAGTGAGAGAGAAGTTCAAGATGAGCTCCAACTTGTGCACATTGGACTGCTTAATTAAAATGGGACCTTTTTTTGTTATTCTTCACTAACCGTTCAGTTAAGATTCATGAATATAATTCCTTTAATCATCTGTAATTTCGTGGCATTAATTTGTGACAGGGTAGTGAATCATGCAGCATCAACACAAACGGGGGCTGGGGGGTGTCTCACACCTCAGTCTCATGAGTTTGGCAGGGCATTTCATGTGTTTTTAAATGCCGCTGCTGTAACGAAGGAATTTCCCCAATCGGGATCAGTAGAGTAATTATTTTTATTTGTTCCCCAGAGCGCAGGAGAATGAGAGCAGACTCTACAGAGGTATACAAATTTATGAGGGGTATAGATGGGGTGGGCGCAGGCGCAGGCATTTTCCCCTCAGCTGGGCGAGTCTGGAACTACAGGTCCTGGGTTAATGGGGAGATTTTTCAGGGGACCTTCTTCACTCAGGAGAGTGGAATGAGCTGCCAGCGAAAGCGGTGGACGCAGGCCCAATCGCAACGATTAAGAGGAGTTTGTACAGGAACGTGGATGAGCGGGGGGTGATGGAGGGCTCTGGTCCCGGTGCAGGTAAATGGCACCTGGCAGAAGATCGGGTCAGCACTGACACAAGTGCCGCTGCTCTCCGCCCGGAGGCCCGTGGTGTGTCGCTGGGCCCACTGTCGTTGACCACGTAGACAAGCACGACTGTGGCACGGGCCCTGAGTTTGTAGCTGACACAGAAATCAGCGGACAGCGGTGAGGATTGTGTGAGGTTACTAGGGGAGCTGGGCCAAGTGAGCAAAGCAACCAGAAGTGGATTTCATTTATTCCCACACCCGCAGGGGCACTCCCTCACCCAGCACACTACCAGTCACCCTCCCTCCCCCTGGGGTGCACCTTCTCACACAGCAAAGGCCTGCTCCTCCCCCGAACACCACCCCACCCCCCCACCATGCACTCTCTCACCCGGCAGGATGCCTCTCTCTCACCAACCCCACCCCCAGCCAGTCCAGCAAGCACTCCCTCACCCAGCAGGATATCACACCTAAACACAAAGTACTCTGCAGATGCTGGGGTCACAGCAACACACTGGAGGAACTCAGTAGGTCGGGCAGCATCCATGGAAACGATCAGTTGACATTTCAGGCCAGAACCCTTCGTCAGGACTGAAGAGGGGAGGGGCAGAGGCCCTATAAAGAAGGTGGGGGAGGGTGGGAAGGAGAAGGCTGGTAGGTTCCAGGTGTAAAACCAGTAAGGGGAAGATCAGGGGGCAGGGGAGGGGAAGCAGGGAGGTGATAGGCAGGAAAGTTGAAGGAATAGGGGAAAGCACAATGGGTAGTAGAAGGAGGTGGAACCATGAGGGAGGTGAGAGGCAGCTGGGGGAGGGGGCAGAGTGAAATAGGGATAGGGGAAGGGAGGACGAGGGAATTACCGGAAGTTGGAGAATTCACTGTTCATACCAAGGGGCTGGTGACTACCCAGACGGTATATGAAGTGTTGCTCCTCCAACCTGAGTATGGCCTCATCATGGCAGTAGAGGAGGGCATGTATGGACATACTCCATCCTTGTAAGCGGAACAAGTGCTACACCTGCCCTTACATTTCCTCCCTCACCACCATTCAGGGCCCCAGACAGTCTTTCCAGGTGAGGTGACACTGGGGTAATCTCCTGCGTCCGGTGCTCCCAGAGCGGCCTTCTATATATTGGCGAGACCCGACGCAGGTTGGGAGACTGTTTCGCTGAAAACCTACTAGAGAAAGCAGGATCTCCCAGTGACCACACAGTTTAATTCCACGTCCCATTCCAATTCTGATATGTTTATCCACGGCCTCCTCTACTGTCAAGATGAAGCCACACTCAGGTTGGAGGAACAACACCTTATATTCCGTCTGGGTAGCCTCCAACCTGATGGCATGAACACTGACTTCTCTAACTTCCGTTAATGCTCCACCTCCCCCTCGTACCCCATCCGTTATTTATTTATTTATTTAATATATTTTTTTTTTACTTTTCTCTCTCTCTGTCCCTCATTATAACTCCTCGCCTGCTCTCCACCCTCCGGGCTCCCCTCCCCCCTTCTCACTCTCTCCCCAGGCTTCCCGTCCCATGATCCTCTCTCTTCTCCAGCTCTGTATCCCTTTTGCCAATCACCTGTCCAGCTCTTGGCTCCATCCCTCCCCCTCCTGTCTTCTCCTATCATTTTGGATCTCCCCCTCCCCCTCCCACTTTCAAATCTCTTACTCACTCTTCCTTCAGTTAGTCCTGACGAAGGGTCTCGTCCTGAAACGTCGACTGTACCTCTTCCTACAGATGCTGCCTGACCTGCTGCGTTCACCAGCAACTTTTGTGTGTGTTGCTTGAATTTCCAGCATCTGCAGATTTCCTCGTGTCTGTGCTTCCCCCTACTCCTCCTTCACCTCCCTGCTTCCCCTCCCTCACCCCTTGATCTCTCCCCTTACTGGTTTTTCACCTGGCACCTACCAGCTTTCTCCTTCCCACCCTCTCCCCACCTTCTCTATAGGGCTTCTGCCCCTTCCCCCTACAGTCCTGACGAAGGGTCCCGGCCCGAAACGTTGACTGATCGTTTCCACTGATGCTGCCCGACCTGCCGAGTTCCCCCAGCGTGTTGTGCACCCCCTTCCCCCATCCTCACCCAGCAGGGTGCCGATGCCCCTCCGAGCCTCCTCGCTGCGCCGCTCACTGCTGTCGGCGATCGAGCACAGAACCACCGGGTGGATCCGCACCGTCGGCCCGGCCGCCATTGCTCGCGTGCTCCTCTTCCGCCGCCGACGTCGCCGAGAAAGGGGCGGGGATAGCGGCTGAGCGACGTCCGTAGGGGCGGGACCAACCACCAGGTGACGTAATGAAGCCGCGAGGCCAATAGGAGCAGAAGCATTCAAGCCGATGGGGTGGGCCGGGCAGGACAAATAAAAACGGGAGTCGTCGGAGTGACGTATGAGGAGGGCGGGGCCGTCTATGTCTGATTGACGTGGAGGGGCGGGTCCACGTGGAGACGGGTCTGGTTCCCTGCGGCAGTCACCGAGTTAGTGAACGGAGACCGACCGTTCAGCCCATCGGACCCTGGATCTGCACCCGTCTGGCCAACACACGCAAGATGCTGGAGGAACTCAGCGGGCCAGGCAGCAATCTATGGAAAAGGGAAAACAGACGGCGTTTCCGACCGAGACCCTTCATCAGGGCTGTTCGCTCCTTCACATCGATGCTGCCTGTCCTGCTGAGTTCCTCCAGCATTTTGACTGCGTGTTGCTTGGAATTCCAGCATCTCATTTGTAAGTGGATTGCTGTGTTTGATCCGGTATCCCTGTGATTTGTCCCGCGTCCCCGAGTTTTGCTTAGTGGGGTATGTTGGGCTCCGCGGGGAGTTATTGCCATCATCTATAGAGATGGAAACATTTAGTTTTAATGTGCATTGTCTGTTTGTAGTGAAATCATTGTGTTAGTCACTGTTTTGTATATATAGCACTGAATTTGTAATAAAGATATTTTGTGTAAAAAGAGTTTGGTCCCACGTCCCTCTGTTTGATCCCGTGTTGCCGTGTTCAGCCCTGTCTCTCTGTGTTTTGTCCCATATCCCTTTGGCCCATCCCATCTCACTCTGGCTGATCCCACATATCTGCGGCCTCAGTCCCATATCCCTGCTTAAAGATTTCCCAGTCTGTCCTGGTCCTCTCCCTCATTCTGAACCTCCACTGCGTCAGAATTTTCTTCACCACGCATTCCTGCGGTAAGTTGTTGTCTTTTCCCCCACTGCTTCTTCACTGGTTTGATCGGGGCATGACTGCACGAGCCCGTGGAGGTCGGCCACTGAGAACAGCGGGAAGAGTTTAAAAAGAGGACAGATTTACAGAGCGGGTCCTTGAGCAGAGGGAGACAGAGTAGGACGGCTTTGGCTCAGCGGGGCTTCGGCGACAAAGGGTCGAGACCAGGTAGGTTATCTGTTTCGAATACAGACAAAAAGTATGTGTGTGAGGCCAGTTTTCTGTGCTCAATGTCAGATGTGGGAGGTCCTGGAGACTACTAGCCTCCCGGACGGCCATACCTGCACCAGGTGTGTCGAGCTGCAGCTTCTTAGGGACCGAGTTAGGGACCTGGTGATGCAGCTTGATGACTTTCGCCTGACCAGGGAGAGCGAGGAGGTGACAGAGAGGAGCTTTGGCAAGTAGTCACTCTGGGGCCTGAGGAGAGAGATCAGTGGATAACAGTCAGGAGAGGGAAAGGTAAGAGTCAAGAGAGGGAAGGGAAATGCCCGGATAGTGGAGAGCACCCCTGTGGCTGTCCCCCTCAGCAACAAATATCTTGTTCTGGATGCTGTTGAGGGGGATGACCTGACAGGGGACGCCCACGGTGACCGGGTCTCTGGCACTGAGCCTGGCGCTGTTGTGCAGGAGAGAAGGAGGGAGAAGGGAAATGCGGTAGTCGTGGGAGATTCCATAGTCAGGGGAACAGACAGGAGATTCTGTGAGCCTGATAGAGATACCCGCATGGTGTGTTGCCTCCCAGGTGCCAGGGTACAGGATGTCTCAGATCGGGTCCAGAATATTCTAAAGGGGGAGGGTGAGCACCCAGTTGTCTTGGTACATGTTGGTACCAATGACATAGATAGGACAAAGGAGGAGGTCCTGAAGAGATATTTCCAGGAGTTAGGAAGGAAGCTGAGAAGCAGGACCTCCAGGGTAGTAATCTCGGGATTGCTACCTGTGCCACGTGCTAGCGAGGGCAAGAGTAGTCGGATCAGGCAGATGAATGTGTGGCTAAGAGACTGGTGTAGGGGGCAGGGCTTCAGATTCTTCCAGATAATTGGGATCTCTTCTTGGGGAAGTATGATATGTTCTAAAAGGACAGGTTACACTTGAACCCGAAGGGGACCAATATCCTGGCGGGAAAGTTTAACAGAGCTGTCAGGGAGGGTCTAAGCTAATTTGGCAGGGGGATGGGAACCGGGAGCTGAACGTCCAAGGATACACGGTGTATCGGAAGGATAGGAATGTAGGCAGAGGGGGAGGCGTGACTTTATTGGTAAGAAATGATATTAAATCATTAGAAAGAGGTGATATAGGACCGGAAGGTGCAGAATCTTTATGGGTTGATCTAAGAAATGGCAGGGGTAAAAGGACCCTGATGGCTGTTATTTATAGGTCTCCAAACAGCTGCAGGGATCTGGACTACAAATTACAACTGGAAATAGAAAAGGTTTGTCAGAAGGGCCGTGTTATGATAATTGTGGGGGATTTTAACATGAGAGTGGATTGGGAAAATCAGGTCAGCACTGGATCTCAAGAGAGAGAATTTGTAGAATGTCTGCGAGATGGCTTTTTAGAACAACTTGTTGTTGAGCCCATTAGGGGATCAGCTGTACTGGATTGGGTATTGTGTAATGAACCAGAGGTGATTAGAGAGATTGAGGTGAAGGAACCCTTAGGAGGCAGTGATCATAACATGATTGAGTTCACCGTGAAATTAGAAAAAGAGAAGCCGAAATCTGATGTGTCGATATTTCAGTGGAGTAAAGGAAATTACAGTGGCATGAGAGAGGAACTGGCCAAAGTTGACTGGAAAGGGACACTGGCAGGAAAGACAGCAGAGCAGCAGTGGCTGGAGTTTATGCGAGAAATGAGGAATGTGCAAGACAGGTATATTCCAAAAAAGAAGAAATTTTCAAGTGGAAAAAGGATGCAACCGTGGTTGACAAGGGAAGTCAAAGCCAAAGTTAAGGCAAAGGTGCGGGCATACAAGGAAGCAAAAATTAGTGGAATACAGTCCAAGAGCGGACAAACGTTCCTCATATGTTAACCCTCTCATTCCCGGAATCATTCTAGTGACTCTTCTCTGTACCCTCTCCAACATCAGCACATCCTTTCTTAAATAAGGAGACCAAAACTGCCCACAGTACTCCAAGTGAGGTCTCACCAGTGCCTTATAGAGCCTCAACATCACATCCCTGCTCCTATACTCTATTCCCCTAGAAATGAATGCCAACATTGCATTCGCCTTCTTCACTACTGACTCAACCTGGAGGTTAACTTTAAGGGTATCCTGTACAAGGACTCCCAAGTCCCATTGCATCTCAGAACTTTGAATTCTTTCCCTATTTAAATAATATTCTGCCCATTTATTTTTTCTGCAGAAGTGCATAACCATACACTTTCCAACATTGTACTTCATTTGCCACTTTTCTGCCCATTCTTCCAATCTATCCAAGTCCCTCTGCAGACTCTCCGTTTCCTCAGCACTACTGGCCCCTCCACCTATCTTCGTATCGTCAGCAAACCTAGCCACAAAGCCATCTATTCCATAATCCAAATCTTTGATGTACAATGTAAAAAGAAGCGGCCCCAACATTGATCCCTGTGGAACACCACTGGTAACCGGCAGCCTACCAGTATAGGATCCCTTTATTCCAACTCTCTGTTTCCTGCCAATCAGCCAACGCTCTATCCACGTATGTAACTTTCCTGTAATTCCATGGGCTCTTATCTTGTTAAGCAGCCTCATGTGTGGCACCTTGTCAAAGGCCTTCTGAAAATCCAAATATACAACATCCACTGCATCTCCCTTGTCTAGCCTACTAGTAATTTCCTCAAAAAATTGTAGGAAATTTTTTACAAAAAATTGTAGAAAAGTTTGTCAGGCAGGATTTTCCTTTAAGGAATCCATGCTGAGTTCTGTCTATCTTGTCATATGCCTCCAGGTACTCTGTAACCTTATCCTTGACAATCGACTCCAACAACTTCCCAACTACCGATGTCAAGCTAACAGGTCTATAATTTCCTTCTTGCTTCCTTGCCCCCTTCTTAAATAGCGGAGTGACATTTGCAATCTTCCAGTCTTCCGGAACCATGCCAGAATCTATCGACTTTTGAAAGATCATCGCCAATGCCTCCGCAATCTCCACAGCTACTTCCTTCAGAACACGAGGGTGCATTCCATCTGGTCCAGGAGATTTATCTACCTTTAGACTATTCAGCTTCCTGAGTACTTTCTCTGTCGTAATTGTGACTGCGCACACTTCTCTTCCCTGCCACCCTTGAGCGTCCGGTATACTGCTGATGTCTTCCTCAGTGAAGACTGATGCAAAATACTTGTTCAGTTCCTCTGCCATCTCCTTATCTCCCATTACAATTTCTCCAGCATCATTTTCTATCAGTCCTATATCTACTCTCACCTGTCTTTTACTCTTTATATACTTGAAAAAGCTTTTAGTATCCTCTTTGATATTATTTGCTAGCTTCCTTTCATAGTTAATCTTTTCTCTCTTAATGACCTTCTTGGTTTCCTTTTGTAAGGTTTTAAAAACTTCCCAATCCTCTGTCTTCCCACTAATTTTTGCTTCCTTGTATGCACGCTCCTTAGCTTAAATTTGGCTTTGACTTCTCTTGTCAACCACGGTTGCATCCTTTTTCCACTTGAAAATTTCTTCTTTTTTGGAATATACATGTCTTGCACCTTCCTCATTTCTTGCATAAACTCCAGCCACTGCTGCTCTGCTGTCTTTCCTGCCAGTGTCCCTTTCCAGTCAACTTTGGCCAGTTCCTCTCTTATGCCACTGTAATTTCCTTTACTCCACTGAAATATCGACACATCAGTTTTCGGCTTCTCTTTTTCTAATTTCACGGTGAACTCAATCATGTTATGATCACTGTCTCCTAAGGGTTCTTTCACCTCAATCTCTCTAATCACCTCTGGTTCATTACACAATACCCAATCCAGTACAGCTGATCCCCTAATGGGCTCAACAACAAGCTGTTCTAAAAAGCCATCTCGCAGACATTCTACAAATTCTCTCTCTTGAGATCCAGTGCCGACCTGATTTTCCCAATCCACTCGCATGTTAAAATCCCCCACAGTTATCATAACACGGCCCTTCTGACAAGCCTTTTCTATTTCCAGTTGTAATTTGTAGTCCAGATCCCTGCAGCTGTTTGGAGGCCTATAAATAACTGCCATCGGGGTCCTTTTACCCCTGCTATTCCTTAGCTCAACCCATAAAGATTCTGCACCTTCTGGTCCTATATCACCTCTTTCTAATGATTTAATATCATTTCTTACCAATAAAGCCACGCCTCCCCCTCTGCCTACATTCCTATCTTTCCGATACACCGTGTATCCTTGGACGTTCAGCTCCCAGAGACATGCATCCTTTAGCCAGGTCTCAGTGATGGCCACAATATCATACCTGCCAATCTGTAGCTGTACGACAAGATCATCCACCTTATCCCTTATGCTGCGTGCATTTAAGTACAACACCTTAAGACCAGTATTTGATACTTTTCGCTTTGATTTCACTGCAACTTTATTGCACTGCAACTCATCCCAATGGCTACAAATTTGCCCCATCACCTGCCTGTCTTTCCTGACATCTTCACTGCTCACCTTGTGAGATGTGTTCAGGAAGGTTTCTTGACACAATATGTAGATAAGCCTACAAGAGAAGAGGTTGTACTTGATATGATGTTAGGAAATGAACCTGGTCAGGTGTCAGGTCTCTCAGTGCAAGGGCATTCTGGAGATAGTGATCACAATTCTATCTCCTTTACCATAGCATCAGAGAGGGATAGGAGCAGACATTAAGGAAATGTTTAATTGAATAAGGGGAAATATGAGGCTATCAGGCAGGAACTTAGAAGAATAAATTGGAAACAGATGTTCTCAGGGAAACATACAGAAGAAATGTGGCAAATGTTCAGGGGATATTTGTGTGGTGTTCTGCATAGGTATGTCCAATGAGACAGGGAAAGGATGGCAGGGTACAGGAATTGTGGTGTACAAAGGCTGTTGTAAATCTAGTCAAGGAGAAAAGAAGAGCTTACGAAAGGTTCAAAAAACTAGCTAATGATAGAGATCTGGAAGATTATGAGGCTAGCAGGAAGGAGATTAAGAATGAAATTAGGAGAGCCAGAAGGGGCCATGAGAAGGCCTTGTCAGACAGGAATAAGGAAAACCCCAAGGCATTCTACAGTTATGTGAAGAGCAAGATGATAAAACGTGAGAGAATAGGACCAATCAAGTGTGACAGTCGAAAAGTGTGTATGTAACTGGGGGAGATAACAGTAGGGTTCCACCGAGCCGGAAAGGGTGCAGACAAAATTGACGAGTCAGTGACCGGGCCAGGGGACTTGGGAATGGATCTGGCAGTGGTGTTTGGATTATTATTGTCGCGTGTACCGAAAGAAATTGACATTATTTTCCTGTCATGAAATTATGACTGTGGCGTGTACCGAAAAAAATTGTTTAGCTCTGTTATGTAGATGGGGAGGGAATTCAAAATGCAGAGATGCAAAGGGACTTGGGAGTCCTTGTGCAGGATACCCTAATGGTTTATCTCCAGGTTGAGTCGGTGGTGAAGAAGGCGAATGCAATGTTGGCATTCATTTCTAGAGGCATAGAATTTAAGAGCAGGGATGTGATGTTGAGGCTCTGTAAGGCACTCGTAACACCACACGGAGTGTTGTGTGCAGTTTAAGGCTCCTTATTTTAGAAAGGATGTGCTGACATTGGAGAGGGATCAGAGAAGATCCATGAGAATGATTCCAGGAATGAAAGGAGTACCGTATGAGGAACGTCTGGCAGCTCTTGGGATGTATTCCCTGGAGTTCAGGAGAATCAGCGGGGATCTCACAGAAACATCCCAAACGTTAAAAGGCCTGAAGAGATTAGACATGGCAAAGTTATTTCCCATGGTAGGGGATTCTAGGACAAGAGGGCACGACTTCTGGTTTGAAGGACGTCCTTTTAGAACTGGGATGCGGAGAAATTACTTTAGTCAGAGGGTGGTATATCTGTGGAATTTGTCGCCATGAGCGACTGTGGAGGCCAAGTCATTGGGTGTATTTAAGGCAGAGATAGATAGGTTCTTGATTCACCAGGGCATCAAAGGGTATGGGGAGAAGGCAGGGGAGTGGGGATGACTGGAAGAATTGAATCAGCCCATGACTGAATGGCGGGGCAGACTCGATGGGCCGAATAGCCTGCTTCGTCCATTGTCTGAAGGTCTAAATTGAAAAACCTAATGAATAGTGCACTGGGGGGGGGTGTAGAACAAACTAAAACAATAACAGAATGCAGAATAGAGAGTCGCAGCCACAGCGAAAGCGCGGTGTAGGCAGACAATGAGGTGCAGGATTATAACGAGGTCGGTCGTCAAGTCAGGAGTCCATCTTATGGTACAAAGGAACTTTTCAAGAGTCTGATGACAGTGGGGGTAGAAGCTGTCCTTGAGCCTGGTGGGACGTGCTTTCTACTGCCCGATGCACGGGGGCGGTGGAGAAGAGAGAATCTCCAAGGTGGGTAGGGTCTTCGATTTACCGCGGTAGCGGGGGGCATAGATCGAGTCCACGGTTTGCACGACGTGCTGAGCCGCGTCTGCAGTTGATTGCGATCACGGGCAGAGCCGGGGCCGCGCGGTGTGCATCCGTCTTCAGTGTGCAAGCGTCTTCAGCCGGCTGGGGAAGCAGAGGCGTCGGCGAGCGTTCTTGGTGGTGGGTGGACCAGGACGAGCTGCCAGTGATATCGACACCCTGTCCTTAAGTCAAAGACCAGACCAGCTCTTCTGATTTACTGACGCTGAGCGATAGGTTGTTGTCATGACAACGCCAGCTCTTTTCTCTCGCTGTGTCTATGTGTGTCTCTCTCTCGATACGCCGGCACCGCAGCCTTTCGCCCATAAAACGACGCGAGGCGTTTCGTGTTTAACGATTTCAAGGTGATTGGAGCTAAGTATAGGAGGCTGTCAGAGGTGCTGTAAGTTTTTTTTCCACACAGAGAATGGTTTGTGTGTGGAACCCCTGCCAGGCGTGGTGGTATACGTTAGGGGCATTTAATAAACTCTTAAATGGGCATATGGGTGGTCGAGAAATGGAGGGCTCTGTAGGAGGGAAGGGTTAGACTGATCTTACATGAGAACATAAGAAATGGGAGCAAGAGTAGGCCATCCAGCCCATCGAGCCTGCCCCGCCATTCAATAAGATCATGGCTGATCTGTCCGTAAACTCAACTCCATCATAGTCACGTCAAGTCAAATTTATTTATAAAGCACATTTAAAAACAACCCGTGTTGACCAAAGTGCTGTACAATCCATAACATGTTGATAAAATCACAAATACAAGAAACAGAGATATAAACAACAAAGCACACAGCTTATAGGCACAAAATACAAAATGAACAACACATGAGCCGAAGCACAAGCCAAAAACTCAGCCACATCAGGAAGATTCAAACTGTCTTTTCTCCATAGCTCTTAATTCCCCTGCTATGTAAAAACCTATCTAACTGTATCTTAAATATATTTAGTGGGGAAGCCTCAACTGCTTCCCTAGGCGGAGAATTCCACAGATTCACCACTCTCTGGGGAAAACAGTTATTCCTCATCTCCGTCCTAAATCTTCTCCCCTGAACCTTGAGGCAATGTCCCCTAGTTCTAGTCTCACCTACGAATGGAAACAACTTTCCTACTTCTATCTCATCTATCTCTTTCAAAATTGTGTATGTTTCTATGAGATCTTCAAGTAGGTTGGAAGGTCTCTACGGTGCTGTGGTGCTCTACGTTCGACGGAACCCGCAACACACTGGTTGAACTCCAATACCCACACACCAAAGCGCGCTAATATATAAAAAAATCCTTTACGTGATTTCGTCATCACGCCAGAGCAGCCTCTTAAAGAGACATCCCAACTTGAAGTCGGTGGTTGTGTATTTACGGCGTAGTCCGTACGCACAAGTATAAATCAGCCTTTATGCACATTTCTCCCAAATATGCCACCCTACACAGCAGCCCCCCCCCCACTGCCACCAGTACCCAGAATTCGCATTGTGAGCCCGTCCGGAGCTCGGACGAGCCTCCCGGCTCGGGTCCTGGGTTCCACGGGAGGAGGAACAGCAGGTACCGCTGGCTCGTCCAGAGGTGCGTTAACACGCTTGTGGTCATGAAGTGACGGCAGAATCAGGGCAGCGGAACATTCCTCGGTGGGCCGGTTTAAGGCGATCTACCGAAATGCGTTCAGGTGTACTTGTCCTATTTACGATATAGGAATTTTTTCCCTGTTCCAAAATGCGGCACAAGCCATTGTAAGGGTGCTAAGGGGATGCTGGTGTGCGTCACGGCGGATGAAAACAAGCGAGACGGAATGTAGGTCAACAGGAACGCAGGAGTGCTGTGCACAATGATGGGAGGTAGGAACGGGTGAAAAGGAATTGGATTTACGAAAGAGGGTGCTCTTCGCAGTCCAGGGGCCTGAAATGAATTGGGGACCGCGGTCAGAGGAAATATCAGATGGGGGCCAAACAGAGCAACCCAGGTGCTGACGAACAGCAGATCCACGTCTGCGGCTGACGTCGATGCTAGAGGGATGACGCCTGGCCGCCGGGCAGTGCAGTCCACCATGGTGAGAAGGTGCGTGAAAGCGCGGGAGGGGGGAAGAGGACCAACAAGGTCCACATCTAGATGGTCAAACCGTCGCTCTGGGACAACAAACGGTGCCAACGGCGCCTGAACTTGATGGTTAATTTTTGCCAGCTGGCACTCAACACAGGCCGCGGTCCGATCACGCGTGCTCTTTCTGAGGCCTTGCCAAACGCACTTCAGTGCAACCAGTTTCTGAGAGGCCTTCCGGCCCAGATGCAAGAGCCCATGTATAGAGTCGAAAACAGTCAGTCTCCGGTTCGCGGGCACGATGGAGCGAGGGTGACCAGTTGACACATCACACAGGGGAGAATCTCCAACTTCCATGAACTGAATGGCAGGCAACCGCAGGCCCGGGACCGCTGCTCGGAAAGCCTGGACCTCTGGTTCAGTAACTTGGTCATCTGCCATGTCGGCATAGTCAGCCCCAATGTTACGGCCTCACCGTCTGGCCGTGAGAGGCAGTCAGCCACGGCATTATTGTTCCCCGCGGAAATGTTGCACGCCAGCTGCGAACTCTGATTTGTCGGCCGGCTGGCGTGGCTGCTGTGCTGACCGAGGGTCTGGATATTTTGGCCATCGTGTGCACGAGGGGTTTGTGGTGAACGAACGCTGTGAGATGGCGACCCTCCGGAAGAAAATGAAAATGGTGGACGGCCAGATGGAGACCGAGAAGCTCACGGTCAAACGTGCTCTGCTTCCTTTCGGGGGTTGGGGGACGGAAGAAGCTGAGCGGCAGCCACACGTCCCCGACCGGCTGTTCACGCACAGCTCCCACAGCGTAGTCTGAAGGTCAGTAGGAACGGCTGTTAGAGAGTGGGTGCGCCAGTAGGGTCGTGCCGGAAAGAGCTTGTTTGGTAGCATCGGGAGGTCCAGGTTCCATCATATTCAGGAACAGTTATCACCCTTCAACCATCAGAGTGCTGTAACCTCACTCACCTCAATACTGAACCAATTCCACCACCCAGGGACTCGGCATCTCGTGTTCTCAGTATTATGAGTTTGTATTTTTTTCTCAGCTCAGGCTGGTGAAACATGAGGTATGGGCACAGCCAAGCACACTCATTTCCCAATTGCTGGGAACTGCCCGACTGCCCCAGTGGGGGTTAGTATTGTGGCTTTCTGGAGATTTACATAGATATTGCTGTGTCGGACCAACTATTTAATGCTCTTTTGTAGTGACTTTAGAATGATACCATATTCCATAGTCTTTCAATTTCCTCTTTTAATTCAGCATATTTCCAGTGATTTTCACTCATTGATTTCAGTAAGTCGTGGGTTTATTATTATTATTCGGGTTTTCGTTTTGCTCATTTCGTCTTCTTTTGCACATCAGCTGCTTGTCCGTCTTCGTTGCTTTTCACTGATTCCGTTGTGTTTCTTTGTTCTGCTATGAGTACCAACAAGAAAACTCACCTCTGCAAAGCAATGAATCTCAGGATAGTGTATGGCAACATATACATATGTCGATAATAAACTTACTTTGAACTTTGGTTGTTGCCAGTCTTTATACATTTTGTAAAATCCTACTGTATTTCTCCACCCCCCCCCCCACTCCCGGTAAATGCCTGCAAGAAGATGAACCTCAAGGCAGTATACGGTAATGTATAAGTAGGTTGATAATGTGGATAAATGTGAGGTTATCCACTTTGGTGTGTTACGTACCCCGTAACTGGGTTGCCAAACCAGCAGAAATGGACCACTCAGTTGGAGTCTGGATTACTAGAACTAAGAAAGTTTTATTAAAGAAACAAGCAACACAGTAATCGAAAGGATAATAAATGCAACAGTTCAGCAATGATAAACACACATGTGCACAGAATTAAGATAACAGCATCAATCAAGCTCTATCGTTGTCTGGGGTAAATGACTAGGGATAAAGTGACACAAAGTTCAGTCCAATTTAGTTCAGTTCGCAGTAATCATTGCCATGGCGATGGACAACGTGGGGAGGGGGAGAGGGAGAGAGAGAGAGAGAACGGGAACAACTGATCATTCAGAAACGGCTTCCACTCACAGACCGGCGATATTGCTCACAAGCAGCTTTCAGGCGAGTCCTTTGTGATGTCACCTGAGGTCACTGACTGTGACCCCTCCTCCAGATGTGGTCGATCCTCTGCAGTGAGCCCGGCACCCAAGCGAGGGTGGACACACACCGGGTTCCCGCTGATCGTACCTTTCCACCCTGTGCGTTTAAGGACTTCCCACCGACTCGTGAGAGGCGCACCGCTTCCAGGGTCTCGGTACCTCGGGTGTCGTGTGTTGCCTTAGCGAACCTGTCCCTTTTTATCCCCCTGCTGGGGTATCACCTGTCCATCACTTCAAACAGTTCAGGGTTCAAAGGGGGAGCCGCTCTAGACAGCTCTCTCTCCCGTCCCTCCCTTCATTACACATCTCCAGATCGCCTGTCCATCACTTCAAACAGTTCAGGGTTCAAAGGGTGAGCCGCTCCAGACAGCTTTCTTTCCCGTCCCTTCATTACACATCTCCAGATGCTGCTTCATTGTTCCTTATCTCTCTGAGGACCCTGAGGACAGGTGGCAGACCAACTGCTGATGCCACTGATGCTAGCCCAGGCCAGCAAACATCTTAATTTTATGTGTATTCTCGTCACACTTCCCCCCTTTAAGGATTTTTACCGGGAGGTAAAAATTACAAACATGAATACATTATTTGATACACACACAAATATACATCTTTATCAGCTATTTGGCTAACACAGAGAATTTGAAGTTGTCAACACCTTGACAGACAGTCATCACATTTTCTGTCCCTTTTATATGTGTTATTAATAATCCCTTAGACCAGGCTCCAACTCAGCAAACTTCATAGTGGCCAAAAACACTGATGAATTTCGATCAATGTAACCTCTCATTTGGTTTTGTCCCGGACCACAATAGCAAGGGTCGTCCCATTCCGACTTAGTTTTCTCTCGCAAGGACTTAGTGGGGGGGGGGGGGTAGTGACCGCAGAGTTATTGCAAAACTTCCTACAGTACCCCACCTTCTCCAAGAGCCTTCTGAGGGCCCTCTTGTCTGTCGGGGTTGGGAGGTCAGCATTAGCCTGCACTGCAGCTTGCATCGCTGCCAGCTGCCCCTGTGTCACCACAATTCCCAGGTAAGTGACCCTCCTGTGGCCGAACTCATTTTTTCAAGGTTCACTATCAAGCTGGCTTCAGACAGCCGTATTAAATTGCCAATACACACCTCTGTGTTCGTCAGCCCTTTAGTCACTGAATTACTCATTATATATGAATGTTGTTTGCTAGGCTGGCCTATTGAAAACAGACATCACCCAACGTCCCAGTTCTTTGCATCGCCTCGGAACAATCAACCACACGGGTGCGAGTCGTTTAATTACTCCTAAAGAGTCGCTTTGTTCGGGGATTAAGGGAGAGACCTTATCAGTAGACCTGGTCAAAACAATAGCCTTCTCCCATCTGATTGATCCCATACTAATCTTTTCAAAATGGTTTTTTTCTCTTATCAGGGGGCCCCTAGCTTCATTGATTTCCACGCTAACACCGACTAGGTTTGTTAGCATATCAAAAGCATGTGACCGTCTCAGTTCGCGTCGGTCATGATCAATAACATCCTTCCCCCTGGGCAGCCGGTAAACCTCTTTCATGATTCCACCAACTGTTTCCTCCAGCACCGCAAAATGTCCACCGGGGGGTACCTCGTGGGCCATGTTAAAAACCTCATCCCCATAACTCTTTTGCACCACCCCCCACTCCTCATCTGCGGGTACTGTACTTGATTTCCCTTTTTTCCTTAGCACTTCCTCCTCCACACAATAGCTTACTAGTTCCCTTGTTAAAGCTGTGTCAGAGAGAGCTGTCTCTGCCAAAACCATCAGCCCCTCGTCTCGCTCCTGCGTCTGCACAAATTCTATCCTGGCTACTGCTACGTCTGTCCCAGCTCCCTCACTACCTCTTGTCTCACTACACTCCTTTTCATTTTCTACCCCCGTCTCGTACAAGACTGGCAGAAACGTCTCAGCTAAATTCACTACCGCGGTCCCGTGATGAACCTGTGAGTCCATGGGCGGGGCCTCAATGCTGGCAGGCTGACCTGTCAATCTCACGATTGGGAACACGATTCCCCCGGCGATGTCATTACCGAGCAAGACTTCCACGCCCTTCATCGGTAATTCGGACCTCACCCCGATCGTGACTAGTCCAGAGACCAGGTTGCTTTGTAAGTGTATCTGGTGCAAAGGGACTGACTCTGTCCCTTCCCCAACACCTTTGACCTCTACCTCCCCAGTCTGGGTCTCTGAGCTAAACTCTAATACACTCTTCAGTATTAGTGACTGACACGCTCCCGTGTCTCTCCAGATCCGCACTGGAACTGGTTTTAACCCCTCTTTCACTGACACCAATCCGGCCGAGATAAACCTCTCGCGCCCTTCCTGGACTTTGGCAGACCTGCCCTTCCCTAGCGGTTCGCTTAACAGCTCGATACAGCCATTCAAAATTGCCGTTTTTCCTTTTCCCGTCTCCTTCTTTGGGGCAAAGCACCTGGACGCAAAATGTCCGACTTCCCACAATTATAACAGACGACCCCAGGAGACTTCCTACCAGACTGCTCCCGGTCTGCCTTATCCTTTTCACTAGTCCCCGGCTTACTTTCTGACTTTTCCGGCGGACTCTCCCCGCCGTCCTGACTACCCTTCTGGTAGCCTTTACTCGGGGCAAACTTCATTTTATGCGTCAACGCATACTCATCCGCTAACTTAGCTGTTGCGGCTAACGTGGCTGCCTCGTTCTCACCTAGGTAGGGTCTCATACCCTCAGGGACACAACCTTTAAACTGCTCAATCAGGATCAGCTGTAGCAGTCTGTCATAATCCCCCTCTACCCGCTTTGAGGCGCACCAACGCTCACAATATGTCTGCATCTCACGGGCAAACTCTAAATACGCGCGGTCCCACCGCTTCCTCGCATTCCGGAACCTCTGCCGGTATGCCTCCGGAACCAACTCATTAATCCTGAGGATGGCCTCTCTCACCACCTCATACCTCTGGGCATCTTCCGCAGACAAAGCCGAGTAAGCTTCTTGGGCTTTCCCTTTCAGTACACTTTGAAGCAAAACAACCCACTTATCCCTCGGCCATTCCTGACTTATAGCCACTTTTTCGAAGTGGAGAAAGTACCGATCCACGTCGGTATCGTCAAATGGGGGAACCAGCCTAACCTCCTGGGTCGCCCGGAACCCTCCACCTTGGTTCGGCACGAGCCCCTGCTCGGCCCTTATCTTTAACTTCTCCAGCTCAAATTCCCTTTCCCTCTGTTTCTCTCTCTCTTCTCACTCCCATTGCCTCTCTTTCTCCTCTCTCTCCAACTGTCTCTCTCTCTCTTTCTCTTCTCTTTCCAACTGCCTCTCTCTCTCTCTTGTCTTTCTACCTCTCTCTCCTTCTCTTCTCGCTCCAACTGTCGTACCCGGAACTCATGCTCGAGTCTCAGTTTTTCAAGCTGCACCTGCACCGCGTCTCCAGCAGGTTTTTCAATAGACACCACCCCCAGCTCGCCTTGAGGAAACACACCCTTAGATACATAGTCCTCTACGATAGCTCTGTGTATCTCCTCTTTCCTCATTGTCGACTTCCCCTTAGCAAGATTCAACCGTTTGGCCACAGCTACCAATTCCGATTTCCTGGCATCCTCTAATGCCTCCAAGGTCGGCGCCTTTATAAATTCCTCAGCCTCCATTTCTGCTGTTTGTCTTTTCTTTCTTTCGGGAATTTTAACCCAATCAGTTTACTCCGTCCCAAATTTAGCGTTCAAAATCGCGGACGAGAACCCCACTTATGTTACGTACCCCGTAACTGGGTTGCCAAACCAGCAGAAATGGATCACTCAGTTGGAGTCTGGATTACTAGAACTAAGAAAGTTTTATTAAAGAAACAAGCAACACAGTAATCGAAAGGATAATAAATGCAACAGTTCAGCAATGATAAACACACATGTGCACAGAATTAAGATAACAGCATCAATCAAGCTCTATCGTTGTCTAGGGGTAAATGACCAATTTCAAAGTGACACAAAGTCCAGTTCAATTTAGTTCAGTTCGCAGTAATCGTGGCCATGGCGATGGACAACGTGGGGGGAGAGAGAGAGAGTGAACGGGAACGACTGATCATTCAGAAACGGCTTCCACTCACAGACCGGCGATATTGATCACAAGCAGCTTTCGGGCGGGTCCTTTGTGATGTCACCTGAGGTCACCGTCTGTGACCCCTCCTCCAGATGTGGTCGATCCTCTGCAGTGAACCCGGCACCCAAGCGAGGGTGGACACACACCGGGTTCCCGCTGATCGTACCTTTCCACCCTGTGCGTTGTCCGGTACTTCCCACCGACTCGTGAGAGGCGCACCGCTTCCAGGGTCTCGTTACCTCGGGTGTCGTGTGTGTGTCCTGCCTTAGTGAACCTGTCCCTTTTTATCTCCTTGCTGGGGTATCGCCTGTCCATCACTTCAAGCAGTTCAGGGTTCAAAGGGGGAGCCGCTCCAGACAGCTCTCTCTCCCGTCCCTTCATTACACATCTCCAGATCGCCTGTCCATCACTTCAAACAGTTCAGGGTTCAAAGGGGGAGCCGCTCCAGACAGCTCTCTCTCCCGTCCCTTCATTACACATCTCCAGACGCTGCTCCATTGTTCCTCATCTCTCCTTCCCACTGAGGACAAGTGGCAGACCAACTGCTGATGCCACCCAGGCCAGCAAACATCTTAATTTTATGTGTATTCTCATCACAGGTGGCAAAAACAAGAAAACAGATTATTATTTGAATGGTGGCTGATTAGGAAAAGGGGAGGTGCAACGAGACCTGGGTGTCATGAAACACCAGTCATTGAAAGTGGGCATACAGGTACAGCAGGCAGTGAAAAAGGCGAATGGTATGCTGGCATTTATAGCGAGAGGATTCGAGTACAGGAGCAGGGAGGTACTACTGCAGTTGTACAAGGCCTTGGTGAGACCACACCTGGAGTATTGTGTGCAGTTTTGGTCCCCTAATCTGAGGAAAGACATCCTTGCCATAGAGGGAGTACAAAGAAGGTTCACCAGATTGATTCCTGGGATGGCAGGAATTTCATATGATGAAAGACTGGATCGACTAGGCTTATACTCGTTGGAATTTAGAAGATTGAAGGGGGATCTTATTAAAACGTACAAAATCCTAAAGGGATTGGACAGGCTAGATGCAGGAAGATTGTTCCCAATGTTGGGGAAGTCCAGAACAAGGGGTCACAGTTTGAGGATAAAGGGGAAGCCTTTTAGGACCAAGATTAGGAAAAACTTCTTCACACAGAGAGTGGTGAATCTGTGGAATTCTCTGCCACAGGAAACAGTTGAGGCCAGTTCATTGGCTATATTTAAGATGGAGTTAGATATGGCCCTTGTGGCTACAGGGGTCGGGGGGTGTGGAGGAAAGGCAGGTACAGGGTTCTGAGTTGGATGATCAGCCATGATCATACTGAATGGTGGTGCAGGCTCGAAGGGCCGAATGGCCTACTCCTGCACCTGTTTTCTGTGTTTCTATAATAAAAGGCGGAATAAACTATTACTAATTAACTATTACTCAGACCATACATGGATGCAGACAAACGAGACGGCGTTCCGCTGGGGCCCCGGTGCATACCTTTCCGCTCCAACCTCTCACCATGCTTCATCGGCATGGATCTAAGTGCCCACTGGGCGATAGTGGCTTCGGCGCTGGACTTTGAGGTGAATGGTTCTGAGCTTCAATCTGGCCTGCACCTTGTGCGCTTTCCATCCGCGCTGGGTTGAGCGTCCAGTTAGCAACTCGGGCTCGTGAAAAAAACAACAACAGATAAATGCCCGAAACAAATGGTGAAAATGCTACCCGATGTCACAAGGAGTGGAGAGGAACAACAACAATATTGAGAATACTGTACCTCGAATTTTCAACCCAACTTTTACCCCACCCCGTTTTGCTGTACTGGGCAGGTTGTTCATTCCAGTGGGAAACTTACACTCACTCAACTAATTCATGACCAACAGCAAGGCCTCCATGTCCCGGGCGATGGTCTAGCAAGAAAAGAGACCGAATTAGATTAGATTTATACACGGATGATGCTTTGGTCTCGGTATCTGAAGATGACGTGCGGGCTGCCTTCGATGGAGTGAACCCGAGGAAAGGATCCGGTCCGGACCAAGTAGTAAAGACCTGTGTTGGCCCACTGGCTGGCGTAGTCACGGATATCTTCAACCTCTCGCTCCAACAGTGTGTGGTGCCCACCTGCTTCGAGCGAGCTTCGGTCGTATTGCTGCCCAGCGGGAGTGTGGTGACCGCGCCGAAGCCACTATCGCCCAGTGGGCACTTAGATCCATGCCGATGAAGCATGGTGAGAGGTTGGAGCGGAAAGGTATGCACCGGGGCCCCAGCGGAACGCCGTCTCGTTTGTCTGCATCCATGTATGGTCTGAGTAATAGTTAAACCTGATTTAATCTGACCTTCGTACAGGGCGAGGGCCTTCTGGAGGTGTGCACAATTATGAGGGATGTAGATAGGGTAAATGCGAGCAGTCTGTCCCCTCAGGTTGGCCGAGACTACGTCACATCTTCCGTGTGAAAGATGACATATTTAAGATGAGCCTGGGGGTGGGGGTTGGGGGGAAACTTCTTCACGTCAGAGTGGTGGTGCGAGTGTGGACCGAGCTGCCAGCCGACCTGGCCGAGGAGGGCTTGATTGTAACGTCAAAGAGATGTTTGGGTAGGATGCGGGGGATACCGTCCGGATATGAATCGAGGGGACTAGGTGGAAGATCGAGCCAGCACGGAGTAGACGGGCCGAAGGGCCCTCTCTGCACTGTTTCGCTAAATTAAAGGTTAAATTGACACAAAGCGTGGAACAGAACAGCACAATCCTGGCCCTTCGGCCCACAATGTCGTGCCGACCCACTGCCCTGTATATAAGCCTACTTCGTGAACTATTTAGCCCTTCCCTCCTACTCGGGGCATCACCCCCATTCTTCCTTGCAAGAGGCTTCTAGTTCTGTGAAATTCTTGGGCCGTCTTGCATGCAATGCTCTTTTGAGGTCTATCCACAGATTTTCGATGATGTTTATGTCGGGGGACTGTGAGGGCCATTGCAAAACCTTCAGCTTGCGCCTCTTGAGGTAGTCCATTGTGAATTTTGAGGTGTGTTTAGATTCATTATCCTGTTGTAGAAGCCATTCTCTTTTCATCTTCAGCTTTTTACAGATGGTGTGATGTTTGCTTCCAGAATTTGCTGGTATTTAATTGAATTCATTCTTCCCTCTACCAGTGAAATGTTCCCGGTGCCACTGGCTGCAACACAAGCCCAAAGCATGATCAATCCACTCCCGTACTTAACAGTTGGAGAGGTGTTTTTTTCATGAAATTCTGCACCATTTTTTCTCCAAACATACCTTTGCTCATTGCAGCCAAAATTCAGCATCAGAAGTTTGCAAAGGAACATCTAAACAAGCCTGATGCATTTTGGAAACAAGTCCTGTAGACTGGTGAAGTTAAAATAGAACTTTTTGGCAGCAATGGGTGAAAATACCCCAAACAAGAACTGAAAGACTCTTAGCTGGCTACAAAAAGTGTTTACAAGCTGTGACACTTGCCAAAGGGTGTGTTACTGAGTACTGACCATGCAGGGTGCCCAAACTTTTGTTTCGGGCCCTTTTCCTTTTTTGTTATTTTGAAACTGTAAAAGATGGAAATAAAAAAGTTTTCTTGCTTAAAATATTAAAGCAATGTGTCATCTTTAACTTTATGCCTTTTGGAAATCAGTTCATCTTTTACTTGCTTAGCTATTCACAGTAACAGAAATTTTGACCAGGGGTGCCCAAACCTTTGCATGCCGCTGTATGTAAGAGTCTCTTAAAAGGCCCTATATTGTACCGTACCTGCTTCCACCGCCGCCACGCATTCACCATTCTCTGCGTAATGAACTTACCCCAACATCTCCTCTGTACCTATTTCCAGGCACCCTAAAACTGTGCCCTCTCCTGTTAGGCATTCCAGCCCTGGGAAAAAGCCTCTGACTATCCACATGATCAATGCCTCTCATTATCTTACACACCTCTAATCCTCTGTCGCTTCAAGGAGAAAAGGCCGAATCAATCAACCTTTTCTCATTAGGCATGCTCCCCAATCCAGGCAACATCTTTGTAAATCTCCTTCGGCCTTGGACATTTCGGTCCCGGGGAGAAATAGGCGCTGGCTGTCCACGGCTCTCACAATTTTCTGCACCCCTGATCTTGTGACCATAAGACAGGGGAGCAGAGCCAGGCCATTCGGCCCATCGGGAACGCTCTGCCATTCCATCATGGCTGATTTATTCTCCCTCTCACCCCTCTTCTTCCTGTAACCTTACTAATCAAGAATCAGTCAACCTCCGCCATAAAGACGTGGCCTCCACAGCTGTCTGTGCCTACGGATTCCACAAATTCACCACCCACTGGCTGAATGAAACTTCCTCCGCATCTCCGTTCTGGAGGCGTGCCTCGTATCCTAAGGCTATGCACGTCCTCTCTGCCTCACTCTATCTAGGCCTTCCGATATTCGATAGCTTTCAATAAGATCCCGCCCCCCCCCAACCCTCATTCGTTGAAACTTCAGCGCGCACCGGTCCGACGCCCCCAAACGCCCCTCATATGTTAACCGTTTCATTCCCAGGCTGATTCTCGTGAACGACCTCCGGATCCTCATCGATGTCAGTGCGTCCTTCCTCGCCTGGGGGGACCCGAGACTATTTGTAGTGCTCCAAGTGCGTTCTGACCATTGCCCCATAAAGCCTTGGTATCACACCCCCGGCTCCAAAGCGAAAAGCCCTGGCTCGCTCAACCGCTCTCCAATAGCTATTCCTACTGACACCTCAGACTATGCTCTCTAATCCAGGCAGCATTCCGGTGAACTTCCCCTGCACCCTCTCTAAAGCTTCCACATCCTTCCTACTCACAGTGAAAAATGTAATGTCCAAATGAGTCGTGATGAAGAGTCTCGGCCCGAAACCTCCACTGTTCATTCTTTTCCACAGATGCTGCCTGACCTGCTGAGTTCTTCCAGCATTTTGTGTGTGTTGTCCAATTAAATTTTTTTCGGAGGCTGTGAATAATCTTTGGAATGGACTGTCGGGTCAACAACGAAGATCACTGGCTGAAGTCTACCGTCACTGCCAAAACAAGAGATAATCTGCAGATGCTGGACATCCGAGCAACACACGCAAAATGCTGGAGGAACTCAGCAGTTGTGCGTGTGCTATCATCACTGCAGGACTTGTAGGTGTCCAGCGGGCGGGAACAATCGTTGCGGACGCTACCCACTCTGCTAACTACTGTTTCCAAAAGCTCCTTTCTGGAAAGTGCTACAGGGCGATTAAAACAGAAAAAAAAACTTCATACCGTCGTCAAAGTTTCCTTCCCCGGGCAGCTGACCATTCAAGTTTACGACCCCTCCCCTCTTCCCATCTATTAGTGCAGTCACTGCACTGTCTTTACACTTTAAACCACTTTTTATAAACCTGGTTACGATGTATTTGCGTATATTTTATTCCATAACCATACTTTAATCTCTAAAATTTTTATATAATTCTTTATTCTTTGGAATTGCCAGTCTTTTCCCTTTTGTTACACATTACGCCAGCTTCTTCCCGTCTGCCACCTGATGTCCGAATGGACATTGAACGCCCCACCCCCATGAACACTATCTCACGACTTCTTTTTATTCTATCGTTGCACCACACACATATATATTGTACTACTTAATTTATATATATATATATGTGTGTGTGTGTGTGTGTGTGTGTGTGTGTGTGTGTTACTACTATATATTACTCCTTATTTAATTTAACTATATATAACTATAAATTAAGTACGTAGTGCAAAAATAGAAATATAAATTTTGTAGCCTTGGGAAAAATACATGCGCAGGACAACAGTTACTTTTTTGGGTCTTAACTTCCTTTATCTGTTCTAGAAGTGGAGAGAGTGAGCAGCTTCAATTTCCTGGGTGTCAAGATCTCTGAGGATCTAACCTGGTCCCAGCGTATTGATGTAGTTATAAAGAAGGCAAGACAGTGACCATACTTCATGAGGAGTATGAAGAGATTTGGTTGTCAACAAATACACTCAATAACTTCTATAGATGCACCGTGGAGAGCACTCTGACAGGCTGATCACTGTCTGGTATGGGGGGGGGAGGGGCTACTGCACAGGACCGAAATAATCTGCAGAGAGTTGTAAATCTAGTCGGCTCCATCTTGGGTACTAGCCTACAGTGCCCAGGACATCTTCAGGGAGCGGTGTCTCAGAAAGGCAGCGTCCATTATTAAGGACCCCCAGCACCCAGGGCATGCCCTTTTCTCACTGTTAGGAAGTACAGAAGCCCGGAGGCACACACTCAGCGATTGTGAAGGAGGAGGACTCTGGTTGGAGAGGAGAGTGTGGAACATGAAAGAAAGGGAAAGAGGAGGGAGAACCTAAGGGAGGAGATGGGCAGGTGAGGAGAGAAAGTGCGAGATGGGAACCAGAATGGGGCGTGGAAAGAGGGAGGGGTAGTAATTACCGGAAGTTTGAGAAATCGAAGTTCCTGCCGTTAGGTAGGGCGGAATATGAGGTGTTGCTCCTCACGTTTGGCTGTAGAAGAGGCCGTAAGGTTAACGTGCCGGTGTGTGGGGTTTATAAGTCGAATTGAAATGGCTTGGCCACTGGGAGATCCTTGCTGGTGCGGCGGGCAGAGCGAAAGTACTCGATTATGTGGCCTCTTCCCCCAACCCGCCAGCAACCTGCGTCGGGGCGAGCCGATGTAGAGGAGACTGCGCACCGAGAACACCGGAGACGGGTAGATGACCCCGTCCTACTCGCAGCGGAAGCGTCGCCTCGGCCGGAGAGTGATCTGAGAAGAGACTGGGGGGGGGGGGGGCCGTGGACACAGAGAGCGGGCAAGCGGTCACACAGGCAGACACCCGACCCACCCAGCCCCTGGAGTTCCGAGGCAACAGGAAGCCCTGCCTCTTAAGGACAAGACGTACTGGAGGCGCAGAGGCTGCGGGAGTCTGGTGGGGCCGAATGGCGTTGTAGTCTTAGAGCGGGGTGAAGGGATGAACGCAGACGCCAGCTCCGGAGCAGAGGCGATCTCCCCCATTTCACGCACATCATCGCGGCGTTAACAACCCGGCTGGATGAGTTGGGGGAGGCAGAAACCGCTGCCGGCTCTGCGTGGTCGAGAGTTTGAGGAGATCTCGAATATCGGCAGGGACTCGAGCCGACGCCGTCTGGGTGCGGGACAGGGTGCGTCCGGGCGGGTTGCATCGCCGACTGTTGCGGAGGCTGCGATGTGCAGCGTCGGAGCGGGGAGCGGGGTCTCAAGCAGGCGGCGTCCGTCACTCACGAGGAATTCTGCGGATGCTGGAAATTCAAGCGACACACATCAAAGTTGCTGGTGAACGCAGCAGGCCAGGCAGCATCTCTAGGAAGAGGAACAGTCTGGGAAAAGGGGGAGGGAGGGAAATATATTGGCTACGGCTGGGGTGATATACTGCGTCCGGTGCTCCCGATATGGCCTTCTATATATTGGCCACGCATCTCCCCCATTTCACGCACAGCTGCCTTCACTCCATCCACCCGTCACCCCACCAGGAATAGGGTTCCCCTGGTCCTCACCAGCAACTTTGATGTGTGTTCCATCACTCACCAACCGGGACATGCCCCCTTCTCATCACCAGCTGCAGGGAGGGGCGCTACGGGAACCAGAAAACAAACACACACACACGGCCCGCCTTCGGATGTCTCAGCGGTCCTCTTTTTACACCATTCATTAACGCTCTCTGTCTTGCTCTGTACTGTACTGCTGTCACAAAGGAGTAACGATAATAGACCTGATTCTGAATCTACGCGGAGGGAAAAACAAACACCCGGGGGTGCCGGTCTCAGCGTCAACTCAAACGGGATAGATTTTTTTTGCATAGTACCGTATGGGAAAAGGCAGATGAGTCCATGGACAGATCAGCCATGAGATCAGTCAAGAAGATTGAGAGGAGATCTGATGGAGGTATACAAAATTGTAAAGGGTATAGATAGGGTGGGCCGGCTGGTGGTGTAGTCAGCACTGAACTTGGAGGTGGATGGTCCTGAGTTTGAATCCAACCTGGAAGAAAGGCCTGGCAATCTACTTCTGTGTCTTGCCACAACAACTACTCTATCCATCGGGTCGCCATGAGTCAATTTTGACTCGACGGCACTCAACAACATGGATAGGGTAAATGCAAGCAGGCTTTTTTTTCCCCACTGAGGGTGGGTGGGACTGAGGTTGGTTAAGGGTAAAAGTTGAGGAGTTTAAGGGGAACATGAGAGGAAATGTCTTCACTCAGAGGGTCGTGGAGTGGTGCATGAGAGCTCAATTTCAACTTTTAAGCAAAGTTTGGAACAGTACATGGATGGTAGGGGTATGGAGGGCTATGCTCCCGGTGCAGTTCGATGGAAGTAGGCAGTTTAAATGGTTTTGGCATGGACTAGATGGGCTGAAGGGCCTTTTCTGTGCTGTACTTTTCTATGACTCTGTGATCTTACCGAATGGCGGAGCAGGCTCGGCGGGAAGGCTCCTGCTCCTATATCTTAATGTTCTTACACACTCGATTTCTGAGCGGCGCGGACCCTAATTATCTTCAGAATAGCTGCAGGTTTGAACTTCCACCCCTCTCCCCCTCCCCACCGCCGTCAGCCGCATAGCGCACACACAGACCGGGGGTGGGGTAGTGGTCGGTGCTTCCAGCCCACGTCTCAAACTGGGGGACTGGGGAAATCCCGCACAGCCAGGGCCACCGCGGCCGGTCGGAAACCAGGGGAAGTGTCCTACCCTGATCCGTTGCACCGGCAATAAGTGAAATGTCCCCGCGCACGTAGCCTTTGTTGCCGCGCAGTTGGCATTTTCCTTTACCTAATGTTAATGCAATTTTGAAATTATGCTATTGGAGTTGTAATATACACGGCAACTAATTAAGTGTTAATAAATATAATCTATGTTTTTTTTCCTGAATAAAAAATAAACACACCACAATTTTGCTTTGAAACGTTTTAGTGTCAACGTATTTACATTGTTAGTGTTTCAAGTTACAAGACTGTTACAAATTGTAAAAATATACGCAGAATGGAAGTCAGTAGCTCATTATTAACAGACCGCCGACGCCACCTAGCCAAAACATTATTTATTTATTTATTCTGCGATACAGCACAGAACAGGCTCTTCCGGCCCAACCAGCTGCACCGCCCACCTGTTTAACCCTAGCCTAACCACAGCGCAATCTACAGTGACCAATTAACCCACCAGCCACCCCGTCTTTGGACTGTGGGCAGAAACCCATGCGCACTTTCTTAAGAGGGACGCCGCAATTGATTTTCCGTTTGCCGATAGCATCTCGCGTGTTTTGGCTGCCCGACTGTGCATATTACCAAAAAAAAAACATGCTTTTAAAATGCCGCGGAGTTTTCAGGCCGTGTAAAAAAAAAAGTCCTGCTCAGAGGCTGGTCCGCGCAGCCGGGGCCGCATACACTCAAAAAAAATGAGACGGAACGGTGCCGGATCCACCGCGGCTCGGCAAGGCGACCGCTCCGCCGGTGACCGCGGAGGGAGGCGGACACAGCTCAGCACGCCGCGGGAACCAGCCACCCCTTCGTGGGCTCTGCCTGCGCTTCCCGCTGCCTTGGTAAAGCAAGCGGCATAATCAGAAACCCCACCCAACCTGGGCATTCTTCCCCCCCCCGCCCCCTCCCCATCGGGTAGGATATACAAAAGCCAGAGAACACGTACCACCAGGCTCAAGGACAGCTCCTAACCCCACTGTCATCAGGCTCCCCTAGATGGACTCCTGACCTTACAGTCAACTGCACCTCACTGTCTGCCTGCTCTGCACTTTCTCTGTGGCTGTGACACTCTATTCTGCATCCTGTTACTGTTTGACCTTGTTCTACCTCAAATCACTGTGTAATGATGTGATCTGTGTGAACAGTGTTGAATATAAAGTTTTCTTTACCGTACATTTAACAATAATAGACCACTTCCAACTATAGACCTTCCGCGCCGGCGTGGACCCGCTGGTGCCTGAGCACATGGGAGGACTGGGCGAATCCCTTGCCGCAGACCGGGCAGGTGAAGGGCCGCTCGCCGCTGTGGACCCGCTGGTGCCGCAGCAGGTTGGAGGACTGGGCGAAGCACTTGCCGCAGACGGAGCAGGCGAAGGGCCGCTCGCCGGTGTGGACCCGCCGGTGCCGGAGCAGGTTGGCCGGCAAGGTGAAGCCCTTGCCGCACTCGGAGCAGGCGAAGGGCCGCTCGGCCGTGTGGGTGCGCCGGTGCGTTTGCAGGTGTGAGGAGCGAGCGAAGCCCTTGCCGCAGTCGGGGCAGGCGAACGGCCGCTCGCCGGTGTGCACCCGCTGGTGCGTGACCAAGCTGGAGGTGCAGGTGAAGCCGCGGCTGCAGAGGGCGCAGCGGTACGGCTTGTCCTCGGCGTGGGTGGACTGGTGCCGCAGGAAGGACGAGGAGAGCGCGAAGCCCTTGCCGCAGACGGGGCAGGAGAAGGGCCGCTCGCCACTATGGATGCGCCGGTGGTCCAGCAGGTGCGAGGGGTCGGTGAAGCCCCTCCCGCAGTCGGGGCAGCTGAAAGGCCGCTCGCCGCTGTGGACCCACTGGTGCCGGAGCAGGGCGGAGGACTGCGCGAACGCCTTGCCGCAGGCGGAGCAGGCGAAGGGCCGCTCGCCGCTGTGTAGCCGCCGGTGGTTCACCAGGTAGGTGGGGTGGGTGAACCCCTTCCCGCACTGCGGGCAGACGAAGGGCCGCTCGCCGGTGTGGACGTGCTGGTGCGTGAGCAGGTCATTGGAGCGCCTGAAGCCCTTGCCGCAGTCCGAACAGCGGAAGGACTTCATCGGGGCCGAGTGGGTGTGGTGGTGCGGGCGGGGAGAATCGCTGACCGAGGACTCTTGTCCCCCCTTCGACAGGCTCAAGACCCCCAGCAACCCCGACGGCACTTCACTGCCAACGTTCTCGGGCCAGGGAGGCGTTATTATGTCCTCGGCGTCCCAAGCGACGTCTCCCGGCAGCCCAGAGACGCGGTCGCTTCTCCTACGAAAGGAAGAGCGGCGGGGATTTGCCGCACGGTTTCACCTGAGGGGGGTCGGCGGGAACAGGTGCTCTGAAACAGCCGAAGGCTGGACTCCACTTCTGCTCTCCTGCGAATGAAATTTGCAAAGGCATCAGAAAGTGACTTAACAGAGGCTGTCAGAGACTTAACACTTCTACTGGTAGTGCCTGATCCGATATCTGTCTGGGGTCCAGACTGTTGTACTTATCGCGTTTTCCCTTGCCGTCTCGGCTTTCGTTCTACCTGCCCGCGCGTCCATACAGGCGCCTGTTTGTCTGTAGACTTTTGGGATCAATAATCCAACTTTATATTTACTTATTATGTATTTGGAGATACAGCACAGAATAGGGTCTTTCGGCACAGCAACCCCTGATTCGACCTAATCACAAGGCAATTTACAACGACCAACTAGCCTGGTAACCGGTACGGCTTTGGACTACGGGAGGAAACCGGGAACACCCGGAGAGAAGCCCCGCGGCCGAGGGGCCGGTGACGCCGGGATGGGAAACCGACACCCTGAGCTGCAATGGCATTGCTCGTGCTAACCGTGATGTTACCGCGGTCCACACCCTACCCCCCCCACCCCACCCCCGGTAATGCACAAGAACGGAGAAGCCTGTTAAAAGTGGTGGCTATATATATACATATATATATACATACACACACACATACACACACACACACACACACACACACACACACACACACATATATATATATATATATTCTATTCATCATGCATTTACATTTCCATCAAAACCCACGGTCTTTCTGTATTTCATGGCTACCTGGAGAAGACGGATATCAGAGTTGTATTGTACATGCATACTTTGACAATAAAAAGGACTTCTTTTTCACAGATGGCCTTGTTTGCTGGCCTTTGTGTGGAGCTGTTCATAGATTCCATTGCACTTGATCTATGGCTGCAAGAAAATGAAACTCAAGGATGCATACGGAGACATATACTGTATGTACTTTGTTAGTAAACTTACTTTGAACATTTTACCCGTGTCAGGAATTCGATGTGCTGTGTTGGCCAGGGTGTGACATGCAATACAAAGAATAGCATTCAACAATGATAAAGAATTCGATAACGACAAAGTCATAAGTATCGATATGGAAAGATGACGATGGCTGGTTCTTCGCCTGCGAAGATCAGGAGGGAAGACTCCATCGCTGCAGGAGTGTTCTTCCTGCCTGGTTTATCGTGAGGATCTGTGTGCGTGGACCGATTCCGCTCTTTAGGGCCGGGGGACATTCCACAATGTCACGGTGAGCTGCCACACCTGCAGCGACCGCTAAGGCTGTAGGTTGAATATCGGAGTTTTCCTCCTCCTAGACAGACTGCCTGGTTGCCCGGGTTTGGAATCGCAGTTGTCCTTCTCCTGGCCTGGATGCCAACCAAGGCTGACGAGCCCAGCCTGCCCGCCCGACTATACTGCTGGCCGCTCAGTCGCACCACAACATAGCGGACTCAGTATGAACTGCAACGCCACGTGAAGGCTTCGCTGTGGGCACAGAAGTGTTGGAGAGGCCATATGAGAGTCACCCCTTGTCCGGCAAGCCTAGTGGTCCTGCGGCGATCACTACACCCTGAAGGGAGGGGCTATGGGAGGCGGTTCACCTTCCTTCAGCGAGCAGGTTGTCCAGCCCAGGACCCGCCCGTCCCCAGATGTGGAATAAAATCAGCATGAATGTGTCAATTTTGCATAAATGCATCAAATCTGCATAAATACCAGTGCATATTTACAAAGTAAAGCAACATTATAGAAAGTAATTGAAAGTGTTCACAAGGGCAGTTAACGGGCCAAAAGGTTAGAGGTGGTGGTGGTGGGGTTAGCTAACTAGAATGGTTGACCAGATTAAGTCAAAGTTAGAAGGAAATTCATTGTCAAAGTACGTGTGTGTGTGACCACATACTAATCTGAGATTCATTTTCTTGGGGCACTTACAGGAAAACAGAAATGCAGTGGGAGTTTACGAAAAGCGACACATAAGCTAACAAAGACTGACAAACGACCAGCCTACAAAAGTCAAACTGACACTGGGAACCTGAACTGTGGAGTCGCTGGAAGTGAGCCTGCAGTTTTGCGGAGTCAGGTCGGAGTTGAGGTGAGTGAAGTCACCCACACTGGTTCAGCTGGTAAGGTAATAGCCTTCTCCTGTCCGATTCCATCTCCTTCAGCCCTTCACCTCTTGCCAGCTTCTCACTTTGTCCCCTTTCATTCCCCCCTCCCCCCTCACTCACCCAACCAGCTCCCCCTTCACCTATCACCTGCCGGCTTTCACTCCTCCCCTCACCTCACCTGCTGATTCTGACTTCCTCCACCGCACCCCCACCCTCCCCCTTTCCTTCCCAGTGCTGACGAAGAGTCCTGGCCCGAAACGTCCACCGTTTATTCCTCCCCGAAGATGCTGCCTGGCCTGTTTTGTTCCTCCAGCATTTTACGTGTTTCACTCTGGACTCTGCAACCACCACCGCCAGGCAGACCATCTCTGAAGAGTACAGTTGGCCCTCCGTATCCGCGGATTCAACCAACCGCGGATCGAAAATGTTCGGAAAAAAAAATTCCAGAAAGTTCCAAAAAGCAAAACTTGAACTTGCCGCGCCAAGCAATCCATGCGAATGAAGTGATGGGTAGGCATACCCTGCTGTGGCCTCCCGCCATTTCACAGATCCTCAGTCTCTCTCCAGCTCTCGTTGTTTGAGCATTGTTCACCTCACATCTCGTTCATTCGCTACTCGTGTCGTGAGTCAGAGGAAGGAGTTTAAGGCTAGTAAGGGATGTCTGGCTAGCCACATGAAGTGCTACAGCCTCAAGAACTTAAAGATCACGGGAGAATCAGCATCAGCGTTCCCAGAAGAGCTACAATGGTTGCGTCTGTACCGAACATGTACAGACTTTTTTTCTTGTCATTATTCCCTAAATAATACTGTATAACAACTATTTACATTGTATTAGGTATTATAAGTAATCTAGAGATGATTTAAAGTATATGGGAGGATGTGCAAAGGTTATATGCAAACACTACACCATTTTATATAAGGGGCTTGGGCATCGGCGGATTTTGGTATCCGCAGGGAGTCCTGGAACCAATCCCCCGCAGATACCGAGGGACGACTGTATATTGATAGTGGCTGGGGGTCACCTCTCTTGTAAAGACACTGCCCAGAAGAAGGCGATGGCAAACCACTGCTGTAGGAAGATTTGCCAAGATTAGCCTGACATCGGTGGTGGGAAAGATGCCGGAGTCAATTATAAAAGATGAAATTATGACACATCTGGATGTCAGTAACAGGATAGGTCCGAGTCAGCATGGATTTACGAAAGGGAAATCGTGCTTGACTAATCTTCTGGAATTTTTTGAGGATGTAACTATGAAAATGGACAAGGGAGAGCCAGTGGATGTAGTGTACCTGGGCTTTCAGAAAGCCTTTAATAAAGTCCCACATAGGAGATTAGTGGGCAAAATTAGGGCACATGGCATTGGGGGCAGAGTCCTGACATGGATTGAAAATTGGCTGGCTGACAGAAACAAAGAGTAGCGATTAACGGGTCCCTTTCGGAATGGCAGGCGGTGACCAGTGGGGTACCGTAGGGTTCAGTGCTGGGACCGCAGCTGTTTACAATATATATTAATGATTTAGATGAGGGAATTAAAAGTAACATTAGCAAATTTGGCGATGACACAAAGCTGGGTGGCAGTGTGAAATGTGAGGAGGATGTTATGAGAATGCAGGGTGACTTGGACAGCCTGGGTGAGTGGGCAGATGCACGGCAGATGCAGTTTAATGTGTATAAATATGAGGTTATCCACTTTGGTGGTAAGAACGGGAAGGCAGATTATTATCTAAATGGAGTCAAGTTAGGAAAAGGGGAAGCACAACGAGATCTAGGTGTTCTTGTACATCAGTCACTGAAAGCAAACATGCAAGTACAGCAGGCAGTGAAGAAAGCTAATGGCATGCTGGCCTTCATAACAAGGGGAATTGAGTGTAAGAGCAAAGAGGTCCTTCTGCAGCTGTACAGGGCCCTGGTGAGACCACACCTGGAGTACTGTGTGCAGTTTTGGTCTCCAAATTTGAGGAAGGACATTCTTGCTATTGAGGGAGTGCAGCGTAGGTTCACAAGGTTAATTCCCAGGATGGCAGGACTGTCATATGTCGAAAGATTGGAGCAACTGGGCTTGTATACTCTGGAATTTAGAAGGCTGAGAGGGGATCTTATTGAAACATATGAGATTATGCTGCAGGCAGGAAGCATGTTCCCGCTGATGGGTGAGTCCAGAACCAGAGGCCACAGTTTAAGAATAAGGGGTAGGCCATTTAGAACGGAGTTGAGGAAAAACTTTTTCACCCAGAGAGTGGTGGGTATATGGAATGCTCTGCCCCAGAAGGCTGTGGAGGCCAAGTCTCTGGATGCTTTCAAGAAAGAGATGGATAGAGCTCTTAAAGATAGCGGAATCAAAGGTTATAGGGATAAGGCAGGAACTGGATACTGATTGTGGATGATCAGCCGTGATCACAGTGAATGGCGGTGCTGGCTCGAAGGGCCAAATGGCCTACTCCTGCACCTATTGTCTATTTAACAGTCGCGGTCATGGGGGCCGCGATCACCCACGTCACTGGACACAGCGTATGACAAACGAACGAACGAACCTTGGGTAAGAACTGTTCCCGAACATGCGGCTCCTGCACCTTCACACGTTCCAATATTGCTGTAGCTCTCTGCCTGTGGGGCTGAGCTGTGACTCTGTCAGTACCCTGTTCAACAGGCTGCTGATCTAATCTAAACCCGTCCAAACCAGTCTGCGGCACAAAACGGAATGTGATGTTAGCGTTCGTTTCAAGAGGACTGGAATATAAAACAAGTATGTAATGTTGAGACTTTATAAAGCACTGGTGAGGCCTCACTTGGAGTATTGTGAGCAGTTCTGAATGCTGAAGGATGTGCTGAAACTGGATTCAAAGGAGGTTCAAGAAAATGATTCCAAGATTGAAAGGCTCGTCATATGAAGAGTTTTTGATGGCTCTGGGGTTGTATTCACTGGAATTCAGAAGAATGAAAGGTGACCTCATAGAAACATCGAAAACCTACTGCACAGTACAGGCCCTTTGGCCCACAAAGCTGTGCCGAACATGTCCTTACTTTAGAAATTACCCAGGGTTACCCATAGCCCTCTATTTTCCTAAGCTCCAGGTACCCATCCAGGAGTCTCTTAAAAGACCATGTCGTATCCTCGTTGAGACCTACCGAATGGTGAAAGGCTGGGATGTGGAGGGGACGTTCCTTCTGGTGGGAGAGTTTAAGACCAGAAGAAGCAGCCTCAGAATAGAGGGAGCATCCTCTTAGAACGGAGATGAGAACGGGGGAATTTCTTCAGTCAGAGATTGGTGAATCTGTGGAATTGTTTGTCACAGGTGGCTGTGCAAGCCAAACCTTTATGTTTATTTAGGGCAGAGTGTGATAGATTCTTGATTGCTCAGGGCATGGAGGGATACCGGGAGAAGGCAGGAGATTGGGGGCTGAGAGGGAAGGTGGATCAGCCATGTTGAAATGGTGGAGCAGACTCAATGGGGCAAGTTGCCGAATTCTGCTGCCGTATCTTCCGGTCTTATGAATGGTGTGTGCTGGTGTTCCCTCGTTACTGATACAGGCAGTCAGGATTTACAGTCAGCGTCAGTGAACGACAACACCGGGAGAAAAAACACCCCCCACCTCCGCCATTGATGACGTCATTGAGAGGCAGAGCCTCAAAACAACATGGCGCCCATCAGTCAGGGCCCCCACCACCCAGGACATGCCTTCTTCTCATTACCACCATCACAGAGGAGGGACAGGAGCCTGAGGACACACACTCAACATCTCAGGATCAGCTTCTTTCCCTCCCGGCCACGAAATTTCACAGAAGTCAACAAATTTCACCAGGTACGCCGGCAATATTGAACCTGGTTCTGATTTCTCGATGGAGCATGAACACGATTTCATTATTCCTCTTTTGCTCTTGGTGTTTATTTAAATAATTTTTGGGCCAGAAGACACGGGATTCAGCCCATCGAGTCTGTTCCGCCATTCCATCATGGCTGATCCCGGATCCCTCAACCCCGTACACCTGCCTTCTCACCACATCCTCTGATGCCCCGACCGATCAGGAAACGATTAACTTCCGCCTTAAACACAACCACGGACTTGGCCTCCACCGCAGTCTGCGGCAGAGCATTCCACTGATTCACTACTCTCTCGCTAAAAAATTTCCTCTTTGCCTCTGTTCCAAAAGTTCTCCCCTCAATTTTGAGGCTGTGCCCTCTAGTTCTGGATGCCCCCACCAGAGGAAACATCCTCTCCACATCCACCCTGTCTAGTCCTTTCAACAATCAGTAGGTTTCAATGCGATCCCCCTGCAGTCTTGTAAATTCCAGTGAGTTCAGGCCCGAAGCTGCCAGATGTCTTGCACCGTACTGCTGCCCGAAGCCCCACACTCAACGACGCAGAAGCACCTCGCTCCCCGCTTCATCACATTTTCCAGTGCTCCGCGAACCTACCTCGTTATTCCCTTTCACAGTCTATTTATCGATGTGATTTTTTTCAGTCATTTTGCGTCTCCGCGCCGCACGACAAGTTCAACGCCACGTGGACGTTGAGACATTGGGTTCCCCACCGTCGGGGACGTCCCTCGCTGTAGGACCCTCAGCACCCGAGGCGTGCCCTCTCCTCATCGGGGAGAAGCCGGAAGGCGCACACTCTGGGTTTCACTCTCCGCCCAGAGACTTCTCAACGGCCCATCACCGGCAGCACGATTCCCTTGTCTCCGGTTCAAACTTTAACAGCTTATTCCTTATTGCTTTAGGCAAAACTGGATCACCGTCACAGGGAAAGTGTTCACGGGGGGGGGAGAGAGATTATATTTCACCTGGTCTGTACCAACGTTTGTGGGAGCCTGTAAGTAAGGCATTGCTCCCTCCTCGGCTGTGATAGTCACACTGCACACCCCTTCCACTGTCCCTGCGTGCACACCGCCGCTGGAACGAGTCGAACCAGCCCAACGGGGCGGGGCGGGGGGGGGGGGGGGGGACCGGGACCGGAGCCGGAGCTGAAGGTGCCAGCGGAGCCTGGTTTCAAAAGGCCGGGGATCACTACCTACGATCATCACGTAAACGTTGATGAATACGGGGCACCGGTGACTGCCTACGTCGGATAACACATTGAGGACGTTCCCGCGATTAAAGCCGAATTTGAGCCTGAACTCCTGTATCTCCAAACCGCAGCCCCTTGCAACTCTCCCTCCCATTAGGCAGAAGATACGGAAGCCGGAAAGCACGTCCCACCAGGCTGAAGGGCAGCTTCTACCCCGCTGTGTCATCCGACCACTGAATGATACCCGTCTCATAAAATTTCTCCTGCCCTCACAGTCTACCTTGTTACGATCTCGCACCTCACTCTGCTCTTTCTCTGTGGCTGTGACACTCTACTCTGCATCCTGTTACTGTTTGACCTTGTTCTACCTCAACACACTGTGCGAACGATATACAGGACAAGATTGTCAACAATAATAATCTACCCCTCTGTACAGATCTCTACCCCCTTGTACTCTGCGCTTCCGTTCTCCGCGTCTCTGACCACCATATCCGTGTCTCTACCCGCCCCCGTACACAACGTATCTACCCCTCCGTTCCCTATGTATCCAACAACCACCACCCCCCGTACTCCACGTCTCTACCCCTCCGTACTCCGTGCAGACTTGCAACGCGGCCAGCACTCTGCCTTGTTTGTTTCCTTTGACCGAAGCGCGTCGGGCAACACTTCTTCTTGCCGCTTCCCCTGCCGAGCCTCCAGCCCGTGTGCTCCCTGGAATCCGCTCGTTGGTCTGGCGAAACAGGGCGGAATCGGCCCTTCGATTCGCGCCGACCGGCTATGCCTCGATTTAACCCCAGCCTAATCACGGGCCGATTGATCAACTGACCTACCAACCAGCACGCCTTTGGACTGTGAGAGGAAACCGGAGCACCCGGGCGAAACCCAGGCGGTCACGGGGAGAGAACGTACCAACTCCTCACAGACAGGGACGGAAACTGAACCCGGGTCGCTGGGACTGTAGAGTGTTGTGCTCACCGCTGCAATACCACCACAATGTATTTATCTACATACATAAATCTAGCCCAATAATAGCCTCCGCCATCCTCTGTGGCAACAAATGTCACAACTTAACCATCCGTTAGCCGAAGAGGGCGTCGGGGTGCAGATACGTCCTTACCAAAGCAGGTGGGAGGTGCTCCTTCCCTCTACGAGCCTGCAGACCACCCTCGGGCAAGGTATAGCATCTGCTTAACCCCGCCCCCCCCCCCACGGTCAAGGTCACGTGAAACCATGGGATCAGGTGGTGGATTGTCACATGAGCAGCCTGTGCAGATCACAGGTCCTTGTGCACTTGAAACACTGCAACAGGAAGCCAGGGACACACGCTCAGTGGCCACTTTATCACCTACAGGAGGTACCTGGTAAAGTAGCTACTGAGTGCACCCTCCGTGTCCTTTCTGTCGAAGCTATTTAGTACTTGGAAGGTTTTAAATAAGATCCCGCCCGCATGCTTCAGAACTCCACCTCCGTTGATCGGAGCCCAGAGCCATCAATCACTCCGCTTACACAAAACACATCGTCACGAGATTATTCTTGTGCACCACGATAAGAAACAACCCTAATGAACACCAATCTAACAATGATAATTCCAGCAGTACATGACTATACTGAGCAGGTTTCTATGGGAAATCCTGTTTGCAGAACTAAATAGCCTATTGCAGCGCTCTTTCCCAATCCATTTGCTTGCATTCACGAAAGTTGCATACCCTGCACCCAGCTCCTCCTCCCAATCACTAATGTGGAAAATAAATCCTTAATACACAGAGCATATATTATTAAATTATACATTAATAAATATAGAGCGTAACTCGTCGATGCTCGGAAAGTTACATTCTTTCAGGGGAATCAGCCACACATTTATCCTGAGGGAAGGAGGGAAAAAAATTAAAGGCGCGCCATCTTAAAGTGGAAGGTGGCTCGGAATTTATTGTTGTTGCCGATTGATGGCGACCGGACTTACCCAGATGCCCCCGGGCACGGGGGAACGCCCTATTGCGGTCGCGGGGATGGGGTTCCGAGCATGCGTGGTGAGCGGCCGGTTCCCGACTCCCCCACCGGCCTCCGGTCACGGGAGCTCGGCAGGCGGTCGCCAAGGGCCCGCGAGCTCCTCGCGCTGCATTCTGGGCGGCGAAGGAGGGCGCGTGGGGGTCGTTGTACGCATGCGTTGGCTCCTCCTCGTACGGCCGATGGGGCACTTTCCACGGCGCGGAGGGTCCTGGGTGGGTATCACTACCATTGGGCGGCTGTTGGGAGCTGTTTGCAAACAGCCAATTATTGTCGAAATGACTTAATGGGCCGTTATATTAAACGTCGTTACTTCTTGTTGCAAACAGGAAGCGGGGTGTTGGGAGGAAGGCAGCTAACTTTATGATATGGCGTTAGAATTGATATTGTTTTAATTGTCAAGTGTACCGAAGCCTTTCTGCTCGCTTCGGCAGCACATATCCTAAAATTCTGTATATTGTTCACAATCTGCCGATGTTGGCCATCTACACGCAAAATGCAGGAGGAACTTAGCAGGTCAGGCAGCGGTACAACCCTCACAACCATTGATGAAAGGTTGCCGTAGAAAAGCAGCATCCACCAGCAAAGATCCTCACCACCCAGGCCGTGCTCTTTTCTCACTGTTGCCATAAGATAGAAGATACAAGAGCCTCAGGACTCGCACCACCAGGTTCAAGAACAGTTACTACAGCTCAACCGTCAGACTCTTGAGCAAAACTGTGCCCATTTAAGGACTCTGTTCTGTTGTTATTTCATGCTTTCGTTATTTCTTGCTATTTATTTATATTTGCATTTACACAGTTTGTTGTTCATCGATCCTGTTTACGGTTACTGTTCTGTAGATTTGCTAAGTATACCCGCAAGAAAGGAATCTCAGGGTTGTACGTCGTGGCACGTATGCAGTCTGATAAATTTTCTTTTGAACTTCTATGGAGGGTAATAGTCGACTTTTCGAGCTGAGACCTTTCCAGGTCTGGGAAGGAAGGAGCGGAAGTCTGAATAAGAAGGAGGAGGGAAGGCTGGCATAGATAAGAGAGATCAGACAAGTGGGTAGCTGGGTGGTGTCAGGGGGAGATGGACCGCTTATTTTCCTCCACAGATAGTGGTTTACTTTGGGTTAGTCAACAGCTCTGCCCATGACTTCAAGAAACTGCAAATTCGTGCACCCGGCTCAGTAAGTCACCGGAAGCCAGACACCCCTCCATGGACTTTTCCCGCTGGCTCTGTAAAGCAGCCGGCCTCAGCCACCCCAGGCGTTCGTTCTTCTTCCCTCGCACCATCGGATAGAAGATACAAAAGCCTGTACCAGCAGGCTTGACCAAATGTCAGCCCCACACCAGAGACGGGGCTTCACCACCTGTCAGTCACATATCCACGATCAGCTGACAGTGATCGTCGGGGAGTCCCAGCTTTGCCCCCTGCCATATATCAAAGTTCAAAGTCAAGTTTATTATCACGGTACATACGTGTCATCACATGCAATCCTGAGATTCATTTTCCTGCGGGCGTACTTGGCAAATCTACAGAACAGTAAGTGTGAGACCGTCGGTTATTGGAACACCAGAAACAGAATGAGGGCATACGGGAATACACCAGCCAAGTGGTCGGCGCAGGTCCTCCAGACTTGGCTACGTACATCCGGAGCGTGGTTTCATCAGTTGTCAGTCACAGATTAGTTGCGTGGTTTCGCCATATGAGAGTTGCTCGTTAGGGGCGAGGGCCTTCTATTTGTCAATTATACATTAGGGGCGGGGCCCTTCTAGTTGTCAATTATACATTGGGGGCGGGGCCCTTCTAGTTGTCAATTATACATTAGGGGCGGGGCTCTTCTAGTTGTCAATTATACATTGGGGGCGGGGCCCTTCTAGTTGTCAATTATGTATTTGGGGCGGGGCTCTTCTAGTTGTCAATTATACATTAGGGGCGGGGCCCTTCTAGTTGTCAATTATACATTAGGGGCGGGGCTCTTCTATTTGTCAATTATACATTAGGGGCGGGGCTCTTCTAGTTGTCAATTATACATTAGGGGCGGGGCCCTTCTAGTTGTCAATTATACATTAGGGGCGGGGCTCTTCTAGTTGTCAATTATACATTAGGGGCGGGGCCCTTCTAGTTGTCAATTATACATTGGGGCGGGGCCCTTCTAGTTGTCAATTATACATTGGGGCGGGGCCCTTCTAGTTGTCAATTATACATTAGGGGCGGGGCCCTTCTAGTTGTCAATTATACATTGGGGCGGGGCCCTTCTAGTTGTCAATTATACATTAGGGGCGGGGCCCTTCTTAGTTGTCAATTATACATTAGGGGCGGGGCCCTTCTAGTTGTCAATTATACATTAGGGGCGGGGCCCTTCTAGTTGTCAATTATACATTGGGGCGGGGCCCTTCTAGTTGTCAATTATACATTAGGGGCGGGGCCCTTCTAGTTGTCAATTATACATTAGGGGCGGGGCCCTTCTAGTTGTCAATTATATATTAGGGGCGGGGCTCTCCTGATTGAACAGACGTTGGGGGCGGGTTTCGCCATACGTCTGTCCACGCATCGGGGCGGAGTATCACGGCTGCTCGTCACGTCGGGCTCTGGGCTTTGCTTGCGGGCCTGCAGCGCCGGCGGGATTGCGTGATGGAAAAACAATTTGTATTCTGTACGCTACGGCAAAGTTAAAGTCAAAGCCGGTGACAAATCTGCATACCTACTGGAGATTGAATATCTGGTTGAATGGCGCCACTTCAGGTAAAATTAAAAAGGCTGATTATCGACTACCCCTGAGACAGTGCTCGTCAGGGGGTCAGTACCTTGAAATTCCTCCGGAGTTATCATTTCGGAGGATCTGTCGTGAGGTAGTCACGGAACAGCCTTGACAAAAAACACACCGCAGCGCCTCGACATTCTGAAAACACTTGCGCAGACTCGGTATGTTATCTGAAACTTTGACAAACTTCTCCTGGTGAACAGTGGAGCCCGAATCAGACTCCGGTGTAATCACCAGTAGACGCCATGAAATGCGGCGGCGCTATATTGCAATACGGGGTAATAAACATCCATAAACCGCTGCAAGAAGTTTATTTACATTATCAAGAGTTAAATTAAATCAGTAGTGCAAAGTCAAACGGCACAAGCAAAATAAAATGTTCGAGGGAGGGGTGAGTGTGAGGGAGGGGAGAGTGTGGGGGGAGGGGAGTAGGGGGAAGGAAGAGGGTGGGAGGGGGAGTAGGGGGAAGGGAGAGGGTGGGAGGGGGTAGAGGGATTGGAGAGGAGGGGTGTAGAGGGGAGAGGAGGGGGGAGAGGGTGGGAGAGGGAGAGGGTTGGGGGAGAGGGTTTGGAGGGAGAGGGAGAGGGTTGGGGGGAGGGGTTTGGGAGGGAGAGGGTGTAGAGGGGAGGGGAGAGGAGGGGGAGGGTGTAGAGTGGGAGAGGAGGGGGAGGGTGTAGGGGGTGGGGAGGGGAGGGTGTAGGGGGTGGGGAGAGGAGGGGGGGTGTAGAGGGGAGAGGAGGGGAAGGGTGTGGAGGGAAAGGAGGGGGGGTGTGGAGGGGAGAGGAGGAGGAGGGTGTGGAGGGGAGAGGAGGGGGAGGGTGTAGAGGGGAGGGGAGAGGGAAGGGGAGGGGAGAGGAGGGGCAGGGGAGAGGAGGGGGATGGGTGGGGAGGGGAGAGGAGGGGGGATGGTGGGGGGAGGGAGAGGGAGGGGGGTAGGGGAGTGGAGGGGAGGTGGGGGAGGGGGAGAGGTGGGGGAGGGTGGAGGAGGGGGAGGGTGGGGAGAGGAGGGAGAGGGTGTAGAGGGGAGGGGAGGGGAGGGGAGGGGGGGAGAGGGAGAGGGTTGGGGGAGAGGGTTTGGAGGGAGAGGCTGTAGAGGGGAGGGTTTGGAGGGAGAGGGTGTAGACGGGAGGGGAGAGGAGGGGGAGGGTGTAGAGGGGAGGGGAGAGGAAGGGGAGGGGAGAGGAAGGGGAGGGGAGAGGAAGGGGAGGGGAGAGGAGGGGGATGGTGGGGAGGGGGGATGGTGGGAAGGGGAGAGGAGGGGGATGGTGAGGAGAGGAGGGGGAGGGTGGGGAGGAGAGAGGAGGGGGAGGGTGTAGAGGGGAGGGGAGGGGGGAGAGGGAGAGGGTTGGGGGAGAGGGTTTGGAGGGAGAGGGTGTAGAGGGGAGGGTTTGGAGGGAGAGGGTGTAGACGGGAGGGGAGAGGAGGGAGAGGGTGTAGACGGGAGGGGAGAGGAGGGGGAGGGTGTAGAGTGGAGAGGAGAGGGTTTGGAGGGAGAGGGTGTAGACGGGAGGGGAGAGGAGGGGGAGGGTGTGGAGGGGAGAGGAGGGGGGGGTGTGGAGGGGAGAGGAGGGGAGGGTGTGGAGGGGAGAGGAGGGGAGGGTGTGGAGGGGAGAGGAGGGGAGGGTGTAGAGGGGAGGGGAGGAGGTAGGGGAGGGGAGAGGAGGGAGAGGAGGGGGAGGGGGAGAGTGTAGAGGGGAGGGGAGGGGAGGGGAGGGGAGGGGAGGGGAGGAGAGAGGAGGGGAGAGGGGGAGGGGGAAGGTGAGGGGGAGGGGGAGGGGGAAGGTGAGGGGGGAGGGGGAGAGGAGGTTGTGGGGGAGGAGGAGGGTGTGGGTGCGTGGAGGGTGGGGAGGGGAGGAGAGGGGAGGGGAGGGGAGGGGAGGGGAGGGGAGGGGAGGGGAGAGAGGGGAGGAGAGGGGAGGAGAGGGGAGGAGAGGGGAGGAGAGGGGAGGGGAGGGGAGGGGAGGGGAGGGGAGGGGAGGGGAGGGGGAGGGTGGGGGGGGAGAGGAGGGTGTAGAGGGGAGGGGAAGGGAGGGGGTAGAGGGAGAGGGTTGGGGGAGATGGTTTGGAGGGAGAAGGTGTAGACGGGAGGGGAGAGGAGGGGGGAGGGAGAGGGTGTAGACGGGAGGGGAGAGGAGGGGGGAGGGTGTAGTGGGTGGGGAGAGGAAGGGGAGGGGAGAGGAAGGGGGAGGGGAGAGGAGGGGGAGGGGAGAGGAGGGGGAGGGGAGAGGAGGGGGAGGGTGAGGAGGGGGATGATGGCGAGGGGGGATGGTGGCGAGGGGGATGGTGGGGAGGGGAGAGGAGGGGGAGGGGGAGGAGGGGGAGGGTGAGGAGGGGGATGGTGGGGAGGGGAGAGGAGGGGGAGGGTGGGGAGAGGAGGGGGAGGGTGGGGTGGGGGAGAGGAGGGAGAGGGTGGGGAGGGGAGAGGAGGGGGAGGGTGGGGAGGGGGAGAGGAGGGGGAGGGTGGGGAGGGGAGAGGAGGGGGAGGGTGGGGAGGGGAGAGGAGGGGGAGGGTGGGGAGGGGAGAGAAGGGGAGGGGAGAGGAGGGGAGGGGAGAGGAGGGGGAGGGTGAAGAGGGGAGAGGAGGGGGAGGGTGTAGTGGGTGGGGAGAGGAAGGGGAGGGGAGAGGAGGGGGAGGGTGAGGAGTGGGATGGTGGGGGAGGGGAGAGGAGGGGGAGGGGTGAGGAGGGGGAGGGTGAGGAGTGGGATGGTGGGGAGGGGGATGGTGGGGAGGGGAGAGGAGGGGGAGGGTGGGGAGAGGAGGCGGAGGGTGGGGAGAGGAGGGGGAGGGTGGGGAGAGGAGGGGGAGGGTGGGGTGGGGAGAGGAGGGGGGAGGGTGGGGTGGGGAGAGGAGGGGGAGGGTGGGGAGGGGAGAGAAGGGGGAGGGTGTAGAGGGGAGGAGAGAGGAGGGGAGGAGAGAGGAGGGGAGGAGAGAGGAGGGGAGGAGAGAGGAGGGGAGGGGAGAGGAGGGGAGGGGAGAGGAGGGGAGGGGAGGGGAGGGGAGAGGGGGGAAGGTGAGGGGGAGGGGGAAGGGGAGGGGGGGAGGGTGAGGAGGGGGATGATGGCGAGGGGGGATGGTGGCGAGGGGGATGGTGGGGAGGGGAGAGGAGGGGGAGGGTGGGGAGAGGAGGGGGAGGGTGGGGTGGGGAGAGGAGGGAGAGGGTGGGGAGGGGAGAGGAGGGGGAGGGTGGGAGGGGAGAGGAGGGGGAGGGTGGGGAGGGGAGAGGAGGGGAGGGGAGAGGAGGGGGAGGGGAGAGGAGGGGGAGGGGTGGGGAGGGGAGGGGAGAGGAGGGGGGAGGGTTGAAGAGGGGAGAGGAGGGGGAGGGTGTAGTGGGGTGGGGAGAGGAAGGGGAGGGGAGAGGAGGGGAGGGTGAGGAGGGGGATGGTGGGGAGGGGAGAGGAGGGGGAGGGGTGAGGAGGGGGAGGGTGAGGAGTGGGGATGGTGGGGGAGGGGGGATGGTGGGGAGGGGAGAGGAGGGGGGAGGGTGGGGAGAGGAGGGGGAGGGTGGGGTGGGGAGAGGAGGGGGAGGGGTGGGGAGGGGAGAGAAGGGGGAGGGTTGTAGAGGGGAGGAGAGAGGAGGGGAGGAGAGAGGAGGGGAGGGAGAGAGGAGGGGAGGGGAGAGGAGGGGAGGGGAGAGGAGGGGAGGGGAGAGGAGGGGAGGGGAGGGGAGGGGAGAGGGGGAAGGTGAGGGGGAGGGGGAAAGGGGAGGGGGGAGGGTGAGGAGGGGGATGATGGCGAGGGGGATGGTGGCGAGGGGGATGGTGGGGAGGGGAGAGGAGGGGGAGGGGGAGGAGGGGGAGGGTGGAGGAGGGGGGATGGTGGGGAGGGGAGAGGAGGGGGAGGGTGGGGAGAGGAGGGGGGAGGGTGGGGTGGGGAGAGGAGGGGGAGGGTGGGGGTGGGGAGAGGAGGGAGAGGGTGGGGAGGGGAGAGGAGGGGGAGGGTGGGGGAGGGGGAGAGGAGGGGGAGGGTGGGGAGGGGAGAGGAGAGGAGGGGGAGGGTGAAGAGGGGAGAGGAGGGGGAGGGTGTAGTGGGGTGGGGAGAGGAAGGGGAGGGGGAGAGGAGGGGGGAGGGTGAGGAGGGGGATGGTGGGGAGGGGGAGAGGAGGGGGAGGGTGGAGGAGGGGGGAGGGTGAGAAGTGGGGATGGTGGGGAGGGGGATGGTGGGGGAGGGGGAGAGGAGGGGGAGGGGTGGGGAGAGGAGGCGGAGGGTGGGGAGAGGAGGGGGAGGGTGGGGAGAGGAGGGGGAGGGTGGGGTGGGGGGAGGAGGGGGAGGGTGGGGGAGGGGAGAGAAGGGGGAGGGTTGTGTAGAGGGGAGGAGAGAGGAGGGGAGGAGAGAGGAGGGGAGGAGAGAGGAGGGGAGGAGAGAGGAGGGGAGGAGAGAGGAGGGGGAGGGGAGAGGAGGGGAGGGGAGGGGGAGGGGGAGAGGGGGGAAGGTGAGGGGGAGGGGGAAGGGGAGGGGGAGGGGGAGGGGGGAAGGTGAGGGGGGAGGGGGAGGTGTGGGGGGAGGGGGAGAGGAGGTTGGTGGGGGAGGAGGAGGGGTGTGGGTGCGTGGAGGGTGGGGAGGGTGTAGAGGGGAGGGGAGGGGGAGGGGGAGGGAGGGGAGAGAGGGGAGGGGGAGGGAGGGGAGAGAGGGGAGGGGGAGGGAGGGGAGAGAGGGGAGAGGAGGGGGAGGGGAGGGGAGTGGAGGGGGAGGGGGAGGGGAGGGGGAGGGGAGGGGAGGAGGGTGTAGAGGGGAGGGGAGGGGAGGGGGTAGAGGGAGAGGGGTTGGGGGAGATGGTTTGGAGGGAGAGGGTGTAGACGGGAGGGGAGAGGGGGGGGAGGGTGAGGAGGGGGATGGTGGCGAGGGGGATGGTGGCGAGGGGGATGGTGGGGAGGGGAGAGGAGGGGGAGGGGGAGGAGGGGGGAGGGTGAGGAGGGGGATGGTGGGGAGGGGAGAGGAGGGGGAGGGTGGGGAGAGGAGGGGGAGGGTGGGGTGGGGAGAGGAGGGGGAGGGTGGGGTGGGGGAGAGGAGGGGGAGGGTGGGGAGGGAGAGGAGGGGGAGGGTGGGGAGGGGAGAGGAGGAGAAAGGAGAGGAGAGGAGGGGGGAGGGTGTGGTGGGTGGGGTGGGGAGGAGGGAAGGGGAGGGGGAGGGGGAGGGGTGGAGGGGAGGGGAGAGGGGGAAGGTGGAGGGGGAGGGGGAGGGGGAAGGGGAGGGGGAGGGGGAAGGTGAGGGGGAGGGGGAGGGGAAGGTGAGGGGGAGGGGGAGGGGGGGAAGGTGAGGGGGAGGGGGAGGGGGGAGGTGTGGGGGGAGGGGGAGAGGAGGTTGTGGGGGAGGAGGAGGGTGTGGGTGCGTGGAGGGTGGGGGAGGGTGTAGAGGGGAGGGGGAGGGGGGGAGGGGAGGGGGAGGGAGGGGGAGGGGGGAGGGAGGGGAGAGAGGGGAGGGGGGGAGGGAGGGGAGAGAGGGGAGGGGGGAGGGAGGGGAGAGGGGGAGGGGGAGGGGTGGGGGGAGAGGGGGAGAGGAGGGGGAGGGGGAGGGGAGGGGGGAGGGGAGGGGGGTGGGGAGGGGGAGGGGAGGGGGAGGGGAGGGGGTGGGGAGGGGGGGGGGGAGGGGGGGAGGGGGAGGGGAGGGGGAGGGGAGGGGGAGGGGGGAGGGGGAGGGGAGGGGAGGGAGGAGGAAGGGGGAGGGGAGGAGGAGGGGGTGGGTGGGGAGAGGAGGGGGTTGGTGGGGTGGGGGAGGAGGGTGTGGGGTGGGGGGGGGTGAGGGAGGGTGTAGAGGGGAGGGGTGGGGGAGGGGGTGTGAGGGGTGAGGGTTGGGGGAGATGGTGTTGGGGGGTGGGGTGTAGACGGGAGGGGAGAGGAGGGGGTGGGTGGTGTAGGGTGAGGGGGGTGGGGGGTGGGTTGTGTGGGGTGGGGAGAGGTGGGGAGGGTGTAGTGTGGGGGGGGAGTGGAAGGGGAGGGGGAGAGGAAGGGGAGGGGAGAGGAGGGGGAGGGGGGTGAGGAGGGGGATGGGTGGCGGAGGGGGGATGGTGGGCGAGGGGGATGGGGGCGAGGGGGATGGGGGGCGTGGGGGATGGTGGGGGAGGGGGATGGTGGGGGGTGG